>NW_023418353.1:5317-6865 GCF_002922805.2 Oryzias melastigma | reverse complement strand
TTGATTCTGTTCACTTATAACTTTGATGTTTGAGGATGAGATCAAATATATAAAAACAACAAATATTTATACTCTTTCTTTCTTTCTGTCTATCTATGGAGCCCCTAAAGTATCAGTATTACTGGTTTCTGTGTACATGAGAAACTAACAGGTCATTTGCTCTGAGACGTTTTCAGAGTCAGTTTCCTGATTCAGACATTATGTGAGCTTATTGAGTTTTATTTTACCTTCAGACTCAACTATTGCACATTAAATTTTGCAGTGTGGAAACAAAAGATTAAAATCATGACAAATATAATGTTTCTGGAAATCAATAATATAGTCTGAATGATGAAAAGTCAAAGAGACTTTGCATTTTCTTTTAGTTTTTAGTTTCCTAGAAAACAATCATATCATAATCAACAATCTGTTTTTCTCTTGATATTTATTTTTATTTAGGAATATTGAACAAACCAAAGAAGTCTTCTTAAAATGAGGTTTATAAACAGACATCCATGCAGACTTTAACACCTTAAACAGATAAACGCTTAACTTCTAATATAAATGTTTATAATTTTTAATATGAAACAAAAGATTAAACATAATTTAATCAATAAATATTCATCTGCATCTCATCCCTGATCTAACAGTTACACATTTTTGATTTTTGACTCACTGTTATTAGCTGGAAAAACTAAAACACAAGAGAGATGGAGATTACAATGTTCATAAATCAAAATATTTTATATTCAATACATGTTATTTACAGCAAAAACATACACTTTACTACTTTACAACTAAGCAGAAAAAACAACAACTTTAAAATTGTTTTTGAAACAAAGATAATCAGCAAACTATGTTTAGTTGAAGATTTCATGAAGCTTTGAGGACGTCTTCTTGAAGCTCATGTACTCGTGTTCAGTTGTGTTGTTAAGAAATGTTTTATTCTTATTTGATTTTTGTTTTGTGGTTGTTTTGATTAAAATGAAGTTGAACACAAAACCACATTTTTATATTGTTTCACATTTTAATTACACAATGAATCCTGTGTTTGGTGTGTTATTTTAATTAATAAAGTATAAGTATTTTTAACACATTATTAGATGTTACATAAACAGTATTTTCCAGATTTGTGGTTTTCTACACTGCAGACATATTTCATCATTGAGACTCACAGATCAGTGACTGATTTTTACTTGAATCCAACAACCTGATCCATCCAAACATTGATGGAATCCTGAATCCAGCATACAGAGGTTGAGTGAATGTGGTCTGGACTTTGTGTATGAGAGTCATGGAGTCAGAAACGCTGTAGAAAGACAAAGTTCCTGCTCTGTGATTTAAATAAACTCCAACTCTGGAGGATTGAGGAACTGAAATAGAAACACTGATCTTGTTGTGGTAAAATTCATATCCAGTGGATGAACATCCTAATACCCAGGATTTATCATTAAATCCAAACAAACATTCATCACAGGTTCCTGTACGACTGATATCTTTGCATGCAACTGACACAAAAACCTTCCCGCTCCACTCCACCTCCCAGTAACAACGTCCAGTCAGACCTTC
>NW_023418353.1:0-1444 GCF_002922805.2 Oryzias melastigma | reverse complement strand
AACAAAAGATGAAAAACATGACAGATGTTCTGTTTCTGGATAGCATTGATATCTGGTCTTAATGATGAAGAGTAAAGGAGACATTGTATTTTCTTATGTAGTTTTTAATTTCACATATCATAACCAACAATCTGTTGTTAGGAATATTGAACCCACCAAAAAAAGTCTTCTTAAAATTTGGTTTATAAACAGACATCCATGCAGACTTTAACACCTTAAAGATATAAACGTTTTAACTTTTAATTTAAATCACAGACTTAGCCACTTCCTGAAACAAAAGATTAAACATAATTTGATCATGAAATCAGTAAATATTCATCTGCATCTCATCCCTGATCAAACAATTACACACTTTTGATTTTTGACTCACTGTTATTAACTGCAAAACACAAGACAGAGATTACAATTTTCATAATTCTAAACATTTTATAGTTTACTATTTACAGCAAAAGAAAACTAACTTTAATACATTACTACTTAGCAGAAAAACAAACACTTTAAAATAGTTTCAGAAACAAAGATAATCAGCAAACTATGTTTACTTGAAGATTTCATGAAGCTTTGAGGACGTCTTCTTGAAGCTCATGTACTCGTGTTCAGTTGTGTTGTTAAGAAATCATTTTTATTCTTTTTTGACATTTAGTAGATTTTTTTAATTTATGTTTTTTCTTTTGGTCTGTTTACAGGCAAGTTTATTACAAAACTACATTTGTATTTTTTTCACATTTTAATCTCACAATAAACCCTGTGTTTTGTCTGTTGTTTTGATTAATAAACAAAAACTATTTTTTTAAAAAAGATTAAATGTTACATTCTTATTTACTTATTATTATTAGTTACAGATTAATTTCCAGATTTTTGGTTTTCTACACTGCAGATATATTTCATCATTGAGCCTCACAGATCAGTGACTGATTTTTACTTTATTTCAACAACCTGATCTTTCCTCTAAACCAAACATTGAATCCAGCATACAGAGGCTGAGTGAATGTGGTCTGGACTTTGTGTATGAGAGTCATGGAGTCAGAAACGCTGTAGAAAGACAAAGTTCCTGCTCTGTGATTTAAATAAACTCCAACTCTGGAGGATTGAGGAGCTGAAATAGAAACACTGATCTTGTTGTGGTAAAATTCATATCCAGTAGATGAACACATCAATGCCCAGGATTTATCATTAAATCCAAACCCGCATTCATTACTAGTTCCTGTACGACTGATATCTTTGAATGCAACTGACACATAAACCTCTCCGCTCCACTCCACCTCCCAGTAACAACGTCCAGTCAGACCTTCTGCACTCAGAACCTGAATCCATTCATCAAACCTGTCTGGATGATTTGAATATTTCTGCTCTACATTTGTCCATGTTGCTGTTCTGTTCTGTTCACTCAGAGATAGATGTGTGTTTGCTGTGTTTGGATCCAGTGTGATCTGACGATAGTACT
>NW_023418352.1:6291-7394 GCF_002922805.2 Oryzias melastigma | reverse complement strand
CCCCAACAAAATCAAGTGAAGTTGTTTCAGAGTTAAGTGCACTGGAGAGAATTAGTAACATGTTGGTGAGTCTTGGAACAGACAACTCAGCCTGCCCTTCTTACTACAATTCTGCAAACTGCCCCATTTAGCCATGATGGTCCCTGCAGAGACTGTGGACACACAAGCACATTGGACACATACTCAATGTATGAGAGAGAAAGGGTGCCTGAGCTGCTTAGAAGTTGAACACCAAAGAAATGCTGTCCTAATTTACCCATAGTCCAGTCAGGCAATGTCCCTTAGTATCAGGGATACTAATGCACTTATACCTGGGAGGGGACATTGTGGTTGATAAAGTTGCCCTCAAACTTGATGAAAATGCACAGTCTATTCTTTGTGAGTTCAGGCCTCACCACCTAATATCACTGCACTGTTCCAGAACATAACCAGATTTGGCAAAGCTGACACCTTATTCTACACAAATCCACATGTGAAAGATGCAGTCTCCCTCGAACCTTTGCTTAACGCTGCCTCTTTGGTACGTATAATCGCTAAAGAGGCTGAACAATTGTTAACCAGTGCTGGCTCAGTGCCCACACCCCATTACATCAAATCAAATCAATCTTTATTTAAATAGCACTTTTCATATAAAAGGATAAAACAAAGTGCTTTACAAGTTCTTTACATCTGCCCTCAATTGTGCTTGTTGGCTGTGGTGTAGTGAAAGTTAAGCCCAAATCCATTTATGATTTAAAGATGGAAGTGTATGGCTGTACCTTTAAGGCTCCTGTCCTAATCGTCCCTGGACGATTAGGACAGGAGCCTGAAAGGTAAAATAAGTGAGACCAGATCATTTTGAGGACAAATTTCATTAAGTACCTCCTCAAAAACTTTAAACAGTCTCTACAGTTTTGTCAGGCTCTGAGTGAGCCAGAGTCAGCAGACATGTCTGAAATAATGCAGTTTCTTAACATGCTGACTGGTGTTAGCAGGTGGAGAGGGGAAACCATCCTTGATGATATTGGGAAAGCCAAGTTGACCCAGACTGTACCTAAAACACATAGGGACATATTGTGTGGAGCAAGTTGCCAGCCACCTCAGCCATTTCTGAAGGCAGTGCT
>NW_023418352.1:1428-6086 GCF_002922805.2 Oryzias melastigma | reverse complement strand
TGACGCGATTTGCAGCAAAGGTCTTGAACCTGACACATTCATTAGTCAAGCCCAAATCCATTTATGATTTAAAGATGGAAGTGTATGGCTGTACCTTTCAGGCTCCTGCCCTAATCGTCCAGGGACGATTAGGGCAGGAGCCTGAAAGGTAAAAAAAGTGAGACCAGATCTTTTTGAGGACAAATTTCATTAAGTACCTCCTCAAAAACTTTAAACAGTCTCTACAGTTTTGTCAGGCTCTGAGTGAGCCAGAGTCAGCAGACATGTCTGAAATAATGCAGTTTCTTAACATGCTGACTGGCGTTAGCAGGTGGAGAGGGGAAACCATCCTTGATGATATTGGGAAAGCCAAGTTGACCCAGACTGTACCTAAAACACATAGGAACATATTGTTTGGAGCAAGTTGCCAGCCACCTCAGCCATTTCTGAAGGCAGTGCTGTTCTGGACAAAATCTCAAGAGCATTGGGCCATAAAAACAATGTGATTGTATTTCTGTAGCAATCATGAATGGTAAGACCTGAGTTGTCCCACTACTGGAAAGGTCTGCTCCTGCAGCTTGTTCAGAAGCATGCAGATGTCTTCTCAAAGACATCTCCATGAGATCCAGAGACCATACTCCTCAGGCTGCCACATTCCACCAAGGCAATATCGTAAACTTAGGCTGTTCCTCTCNCCCACTACTGGAAAGGTCTGCTCCTGCAGCTTGTTCAGAAGCATGAAGATGTCTTCTCAAAGACATCTCCATGAGATCCAGAGACCATACTCTCACCTCAGGCTGCCAGACTACCACATTCCACCAAGGCAATATCGTAAACCTAGGCTGTTCCTCTCCCAGAGGGAAGAACTTGATCATTGGTAAGTCAAAGGTGAGTTGGTGTTGCCACTGGTCCTAATGTGGAAAACGAATGGAGATCTCAAGATTTGTGTGGACTACCGCTGGTGGATTGCTCACACAGTAAAAGATGTTCACCCTTTACCACACCAAGCATATGATCTCCCAACTCGGGGTGCCATGTTCTGTGCAATAGACCTTACCTCTGGTTTCTCCAACACTGCAATGACTGAAGGGAACAAGAATCTGGACGCTTTTACAACGCAAAGCCTGTGGGCCTTTGTGAGTTTAGCAGACTTCCACAAGAACTCTTCAATGGCCCAGTGACTTTTATGTGACTCATGATTCGCATATTGGGTGACCAAAACCTCTTGACACTCCTCTGTTGCTCAAATAATGTACTGGTCTATGTACCTGATGAGGGAGAGGTCCTGAGAAGAGGGGAAATGGTCTTTAGCTGATTCAGAGTGTTACATTTCTCTGACATGTTGTGGACAATAAGGGAGGTTTGATCTACCCTGACAAAGTAAAAGCCATACCGTCTATGATTGTGACAGACTTCATGATCGAGGATGAGACAACGTCTTCCCCCCAAAGAAATCACGCAATTGATTGGAAACAAGAGCATGGTGACTCTTTTGAGCATCTTAAGTTAGCCCTTCCGGAACATGTCCTCCTTGTAAATTCTGACTTCAGTCATCTATTCATTCTATCAGCGGATGTCTTTACTGATGAACTGTCACAAGTTCAAGAGGATGAGAGAAAAACACGGCTAGTGGCTTTTGCCAGTAAAGCTCTTACCTGTGCTTAATGCAAATACTGTTGAGTTTTTGGCATTTATAGTGAGGCAAGTAAGTATTTGAACACCCTGTGATTTTGCAAGTTCCCCCACTTAGAAATCACGGAAGTCTTGATTGTGGTTATCTGTCAATCTGAGCAGGTATCCCTAGTTTGATTCTCTGTGTTTGTGACCTTTACCTGCCTTTTGACGCTGTCCATGTCTTGCCCTTGCTCTGTTCCATTAGACCATTTGCAAATGGATCCTAACATCTTAGCCTCTTCATGACAGTACCATGTTCTAATGATCCTGCTGAGTAATTACACTGACCAGTTCACACTTCAGGGTGGCATATTCTAGTGAGACAACAGATTTCGATTTTCAATCTGTTATTGCTTTTACTGTCTGTACTAATTTTATGTTCAATGACACTTTCAATTGACAATTAAAAATTTTCTTGAACTGCTGTCGGTTTGGTTGCTTATTTGTGTAATCTTGAACGTGAATCACTGTTGCTAATTAGTGTTTTAGTGCATATGGCTATGTAGTTAATGTAGAGTATCTAAGCAAGAGTTTATTGTATGACCTGAGTATACCTATGTAATTCTCCATTTAGGTGAATGATCAACTCATTTTGGAATAATAATTAGATTTCATAAGGTGTAGATGAAACACTGGATAGTGTTCATTTCAACACTTTGAGTGTAGATGCACTCAACATCATGAGTGTTATGGTTCATCTGGACAGAGTCGAATAATATCTGCAAATAAACTCTCACAGTGTTGAAATTTTACACTATTTTGGTGTTATTTAATTAACTCAAGTGGACAACGTTTAGAATTTGGACCAAACTAATCACAGAATTCAGTGTAAACTTTACTTCTATGGAATCAAATTTACACCGCCTAATTTGCTGTGCATGGTTTCATTTTTTTTAAATGAACATGTTTTTTTTGTTTTTATTTTTTGGGAAAATAATGTAATCAGGTCAAAAAATAGAATTGGTTTCAAACTTGGAGCATCAAACCTCTGTCAAATCACTTTGAAGGCTGTTGCTCCCAAAATTGCTCTGCCGAGTGGATAGTGTTCCTCTAATGAGAACTCAAGCTATTGATAGCTCACAAACTCCTGCTGCATTGTTCTACAAACATTTTTACAGCTCATATGTATCTGCACTGTATTTGAGCATATTTCTAAAAAAAGTTACATTAAAATAGCTTGTTGAATATATTCTGTCATTTGTAAATTTTGTTGTATAGCAGAGAGAAAAACATCTATCAAAATCAAATTTGGAATGAAACAAATCTAAGATTTGAATTTTTGGCTATGTCACCCAGCCATAGAGTCCATTAAACAATATAATATCTCAGAAATGATTCATGAATGTGACACCAACATAACCCTAGAGGAGGTACAAGATGCTTTTATGGTCTGTCAGGTGAATTCTGCAAAAACATCTAGTAAACTTTATCCTTTTATTCTTCAAACACTTTCTGAAACTATTCAAATGGGAAAACTACCCCAGTTACTCTTAGGTATTATCTCTTTAATCCCAAAACCTCATAAAGATACATTTCTAATTGATAATTTGAGATTGAAAATTATTTTCATGGGGCCCAAAAACCCAAGCGGTGCCCCTGCCAGAAGGGCTGACCCGAGCGTGGGATTACAACCTCACAAAGAGGCCGACGGGGCTCAACTCTCGTGATGGAGACCGGTGGGAGTGGCATCATGGCGGCCGGCCTGGTGCCGAGGCTCCAGGACATAATGCGCTCCAGTCGGGATCCTGCGAGGCGTATCCGGAGGCAGCGTCCCGGTCAGGCTCCAGGACATGGTTAACTCTGAAAGGTTTAGGAAAAACAGGATAAAGGCCCGTTACAATGCAACGGCTTTCTAAGACCTTCTTGAGCGCAGAAAACCTGCTTCACCTGTACAGACAAAATTGAGTTTTTATTGACTTTGAGAGAACACTATTGTTATTGTGAACTTCTGGAATTAGAAATTGTATCTGGTGAGTTGAATCTGTTCCATCAGGCAAAAGCTAAATAGTGGTTACCAAGGAGAAATACATGTTTATAGTGATAAATCTGGCGATACTTTAGATTTTGTCAAATAAAACAACCTAAAATCAATTCCCGTACAAACTCCACACAGAAAAGTCCCAGGTGGAACATGAACAAGAACCTTCTCACAGTGAGGTTAGTGTGCTAACCACTACACCAATGTGCACAAACTAAGATTAAACACAACAATTTGATTTATCGTGTGATCCTTTTTAAAGTCTTTTTCGTCTGTTTGACCAGCAGAGGGCGCTGAAAGCAAATAAAATGAATCCACAGGTCTACAACTATAGAGTTGTAGTCTGATATGATATACATCTTCATTTATACTGATTAGAAAAGTGGAAATACTGAATCCGGTACATTAAAATAACCCAAACTTTAATAAGAAATGTATTTTATCTCCGGGTTATCAAGTGTGTGAGGTATAACCTGCTGGCTTTTACTTTTGAGAGACAATTTTTCACAGAAGAAAATCTTAAGATATGCTCTGTTTTGATAATGATATGAAAGTGATGTAGGTGGAATGCATTGTGGGAGAAAATTTCAATTTAAACACAAAAATTACAAAAGCAGAAACAGAAAACTGTTTTCAGATCGCATCAAACAAACTGGACACAAAATAAGTTCGATCAATCATTTATTTGACAGATTTTACAGATCATTTGAAAAACTATCAAATGGATCAAAACAGATTGAGTTAATGGTTTTAATGAAACAACTACAGAATGTGCAGAAAAGTGTTGGTACTTAACTGATACATAAGTGAAATGGTAAACAATGTTTTATGTTTAAAGCAATTTTCTAGACTTTTGTAAACCCAGAAAACAGTTCAAATATTGTCAGGCACCAACATGAACCAAACAACTGAGTTGTAAAAGTTATTAACATCAATTTTTATGAAATGTAATGTAATTTCATTAGGTTTTACTCGAATAAGATGTGTTTGGGTTCAGGTTAGGGTAGAATTTACCATCCCAATTAAA
>NW_023418352.1:0-1143 GCF_002922805.2 Oryzias melastigma | reverse complement strand
GGACGAAGCAACCAGGATTTCTCCTGCAGGGCGACCTTTAGTGGATTTAGACACCCCATAATATCTACGGGAACTAGAGATGTTGATCCGAGAGATGCAGATGGTGGAGGAGAATAAAATTTGTAAATTAGTTCCTTCTTTCATTTGATGAACGATGATCTTCAGTTTGTCTTTAATCTGATCTTCATTTTCTTGTCCATAGAGGGAGACGACCTAATGGAAAAAGGATCAAGATGTGAGCAAAAGCATCACAATCCAGAAGACTTCCTGACCTAAAAATCAAATCCAGTAAAAAAAAAAAAAAAACATTTTATAAAATGTGATGAAAGAATTGATTGAAATATGACTATAATATTGTTCTCAGTTTCTTCATCTTCTAGAGATCATTTTGATGTTCAGACGCCATTTTGATTTCCGTCTGACAGGAACTGAGTTTAATTTTAGAGAAACTGAAACTCATAAATGAGACCTTCGGTAGCAGGAAGAACTGCAGGAAGGTGTGACAAGAGTTTCTGCAATCCTACAGGACTAAATCAAGAAATAGCAGAAACAAATATATTTTATCTACAGTATAGTTTAAAGTTCTGAAAACAAAAATAAAGCTGAAGGAAGATTCAAGTATGTTTAACTTGTTGTTGTCTACAGTTGTCATTGAGTTTATAAAATAAACATCATAATGAAATATTCCATCATCAGAGAAGATCCTACCATGTCTAGCAAACAGGAAAACGGACTCCTCCTGGGAAGTTGAGTCAAATAAAGTTGAAAGGGTAGAGGATACTCTATCTTCAAATAGTCCAATATTTTATCATCATCATCCAGAAGACTTTGGGGTGAAAACGGTGGACAGTTGATCGCTCCCAGAAAGAACAGGCTGTGAAGAACCTGGGAATGTAAGAAACACACAGAAACACATCATTTCCTATTTTTTAGTTGTGTGCGATCATGTTTCCATTAAAACAAACCTCATCCACCAACACGGACGTATCCTGAGGAGTCTGGTTACTCAGGTCAACCATCGTGGTTATGAGGATGAAGGCATTCCTCCTGAAAACCTCTTCTTCTGACAGATATTTAGACCTGCAATGAAAACATTTCAGGACTCAGTTCTAACTACAGCAGATTATGACAGAAACGGTCAGA
>NW_023418351.1:3252-6878 GCF_002922805.2 Oryzias melastigma | reverse complement strand
ATGTTTTATTTTGAAAAGTTACCGGATTTTCTCATTTACATCCTCATCTCATCTACCGTCCATGCTGGACGGTAGATGAGTTCAGATGGTTTCTCGGTGTTTGACATTCAATAATAATTCCTATTGTTAAGGGATTAAAATAAGGAAAAGAAGACTGTATTTTTTAATAGCGAGTCCCTGGAAAAACTCACTATTTATAATATCGCTGAAATAAAAATGAATCAGGAAACTGCAGTCAGTCGACTCGTGTCCTCCAAATCCTCTACCGACGTAAATAACATTTCCTCTGGATTAATCAGCCTCCTCTCTACATGATCCTCTATGAATGAACATGTCATTCTGGTTTCTGAGTGATGAAAACGTGACGTCTCTAATGTGAATGTTCTCTAAATGTTAATGAGGAACTCATATTTGAACATCTTTCACTTTAAAAAGGGGCGGAGACCGCAGAGAACTCTAAGTTTCCTGAAGAAAACCTGCTACCGACCAGGTTTCGTTCACAGACTCAGTTACCATAGTGATTGATTCTGAGTTCAGCTTAACCCGCTTCTTGGAACGGGCTTGATTTCACCCACTTTCCCGGGTTTGAGTTATCCCTCTTTCTGGAACCGAAAACTCAGAGTTTTACTGAATTTGGAGTTCACGAACTCAGAGTTCCAACAAAACCTGTGTTACGATCCCAACCGAGGGGAAGGGACAAAAGGTGTAACATAACAAAATAAGAAACCCAGACTGGAGCACTGTAGAGGTGTGCAGCTTTTAATTTGCTGTTAGCTGCAAACTTTAACATAAATAGAATTTCAACAAAAGAAAACAGGGGTTAAATCTATACAAAACAGAAACATAAATTCTCTCCACATGAGAGTCAGAGACAGATTCACCAGGTCTATAAAATATGCTTACACACACACAAACTTTCACCAAAGTCTCTGGCAACAATGAGCTCCAACTCCAAAGTCCACAAAAAGGAGGACAGGAGCTGTATGTTTGCATTCACCATGGGCAAGCTGACCACCAGAAAGGGTGTTACAAAAGCTGCCGCTGTTTGATGGGGAAGTCAGCTCTTTTATACAGGTGTGGATCATCAGTCACTGGTCCTCAGCTGATTGCGAGATGAGGTCCAGGTGGAGATGGGCGGGTCCACACTCTGCAGAGCTGCAGCTATCAGCCAAGACACCTACAGAAAAGAACTCACAAGCACACCAACTCATTCACCAAAACTCAAACTCAAGCACACAAACCATACACAAAGAGTGCCGGATACACCAGGGCCGTAACAACCTGCTTCTTAAAACTTGCCCCAGACCATGAGAAGGGAGCTGGGCTGCAACCTGTCTCCACTGCAGCTCAGTGATCTTCTCCACCTGCTTTAATTTGTGTGCACTTTGTAGTTTCTTTGGTGTTTTGTGTTAGGTCCCACTCTGTGTTCTGTGTTTAGTGTTGGTTTAGTTTAAGTGAAGCTGTAGGGGTGAACCGCCATTTTCTTTAGTAAATGTTTTCTCCTGTTTATGTTAGTCCAGGGAGGTTAGTGTTTGTCGTTATTTTACTGTTTCTTTTGCAGGTAAGCTCCCTGGGTTGAGTTAGTTGGGGTTTTGTTTGTTATTTTGGCCTTGGTTCACCCTGAAGCCTTTTGCTTCACTTTTAGTTATTGTTTGGTTATTTTGTTATTGTAAATAAATATTGTTATATTTTTTATGGAGACCTTTTGTTGTGTTTTGTTACACATTTCATTTAATTTATTTTTATGTTAGGCCCCTCACCCCTAGACTAAATGGGGCGTAACAAGGAATAAAAGTTTGCTCCTAGGTGATTTCTCCTCTTAGACACCAGTTCTCCAGCCTTTGAAAATACACGTTCACAGGGAACAGATTGTTCTTCCAGTATTGTAATGGGTCTTGCATTCTGGGTGTGTTTCCTTCGGCCAAGTAACGTTGTACTTCAACAATGGAATCCACTGTAGAATTAATGTTCATCCTATTCTCCTGAACTTCCATGCGGAGAGGTGTCCAGAGATTGTGCCCTAGTAGATGAAAAAGAATCATGTCATGTGATACTACAATAAACCACGTAAATATACATATAAACGGACAAAAGAATGTGTTTTTCTTACCTGAACTGGGTTCTGATCCATGTGAAGAGCTTGGTTCTTCCGCTGGGTCAGGCTCATGGCTCCTCATTTCAGCAGCACACTCAGACTTCAGTCTCTTAACAGCTTCTGTTGCTTTTAATGGACTACAGAAGTCGACTGTTTTAAACCTGGGGTCCAAGAGTGTTGCCAGTGTCATCACACTGAGTGATTCCATGTTGCAGGTGGACTCAGTCTCTTTTTCAGATTTTCTGCCAGTTCTTGAGCAGCTGGTTTTGTTAGTGTTGAGGCTTGATGTTGAAGCTCAATGTGGATCATTCTCATCAAAGGTATAACCTCACTGTAGATAGATAGATAGATAGATAGATAGATAGACAGACACTTGACACTTGATCGGAAGTTTGGTCTGCTGCCTCCTCAATGACATTTTCTGTGGATTCTTTACCATTTTCTGCAGGAAATGACTCCACTGCTGGTGGGTCAATTTCCTTTATGTGATCTAGAGTCTCTTGGTCCACCAGAGGTGGGCTGACTGGTTTATAGTGGGTTTCCGGTTCCTCCAGGTCAGGAGTTTTCTGCGCTTCCTGTTCTTTTTGCAGCCCAGTCTCAGTAAAATGCGTACATATGCCACGATTTGGGAAATACCGTGTATAATATACTCCAAAAACGTTTTTTGCGTGCATATAATACGCGCGGTCCTAAATGTGTTAAAATGTGTTTTCCACGTTTGACACGTCCCCTGGTGGAGGTGTGAGCATCACAGACAGCCCCACAAATGAACAATTTGCTTTTCTANCTGTATTTGAGCAAGCTTTTCTTTGGCCGTGGTGCTTGATCGAAAATATGTCACAATTTGACGTGTTTTGTTGTGTATATCTGTTAGTGTTATAATGGGGTCACATGACTTTTTTACAAGTAAATTGATTGAATGAGCAATACAAATAGTTTGCCGTATTTGCAGTATGCGAGCACATGAAATCATGTTAGCTGCTGCATCAGTGACCAGACACCTGACCTTGCTCGCTATGTGAGCTAGGTCAGCCATGGCCAACCATGGCCACTCCCAAGACTAATGTATGCAAGTCATGGCTGTCTTGATCCACATAGTGGCAAGTAACAGCAAGATATGCCTCCATATGAACCGAGGTCCACATGTCAGCTGTTAAAGTAACAGCAATGGCACTCTGGAGGTCCTTTTTTGTTTTCTCCTTTTCCTCCTCATATTTCTGGTCCACCAAGTCCTTGACATCTGTAAATAACCATACAAATATTGTAATACCTTATGAATACATGCATATCTGTCTGTCTGTCTGTCTTTCTATCCACAGTACTCATTCATGAATTCAACCATACATTTATCACACATACCTTCCTGCTTGGTAGAACATATGAGGGAGCAACAAGCTGCATGAGCGCCCTGAATCCCTCATTTTCTACAAGTTTGAGTGGTTGACAGTCTGTGATGATCATGTTGACCACAGCCTCATCCAAGACTTGCTTGTTAGGAACTGGAAGCCAAAAAGAAATATTTTGTTTAAAG
>NW_023418351.1:0-1759 GCF_002922805.2 Oryzias melastigma | reverse complement strand
ATTGATTTCCACTTTTACTTAATGCCAGTTTTAAATGACACATTTGTTTAATTATTTAATGGTGTATATATTTATTTAATTTTGGCTCTTTTAGGCTTCCACTGCTTTGATCATTGTTTCAGAATTGACTTAAACCTCAAGATTCCCCTGCCGGTTTTTACCAGTCAAATCTTTACCTCTTAGTATATTTATTTCTTTTCCATCATCATATTTTTTAGAAAAAAATGCCTTAAAGACATTTATAAAGTTAAGTATCTCACATTCAGATTTGTGTTGTTCTAAATACAGAATGAATCATCACAACTAACAAGCTCACAGCCTAAACCGTTCCTCCAAAATGTCCTGCAGACGTTGCTGCTGCGCTCAGAGGAACAGAATGACAGGACGTGTATTTACTCTCTGATCTTCTTATTTTTATGGAAAGCACCAGAAAACAAACCTCCCCATCCGTATGTTTACATCCTTTACTTCCTGCATCTTCAGCGCTCCTGTTCCTCAACACTAAAGATGAAAGTGGTTTTACAATTTTAATTTTACACAAATGTCAACAGTGTTTTCATTTGAATATTGTAAATAAAGAGTTAATACATTTTTTTATAAATAAAAAACAGGTTACTCAAAAGATTTTTAAATTGTAAAACCAGAAAAAAACAAAAATAATAAATATGAGAAAATGTGTCTTTTCTGCTTGTAAGATACTATAACAAATATTCTGAACTGCAGCAGAGAACCCCCCAGACTGTCCTGACAGGTCGGGGTGGGGGGCTATAATCATGTGCCTTATGCCCCGCCCCCAGCTTCCCTCCCCAGGTTAGAAAGGTTTTTCATAGATGTTTTATATTTACGCCTTTGGTTGACGTCAGTTTTGGTTCCTGTTCTGTCAAAGATGAACTTTTATCAGTCTAACGTTTGACAGCATTCCTGACCCCAGGAAGCAAACGGACCCGAGCGGTACCGGTCTGTGTTTTCCTGATCACTCAGTGAGGCCGTTTCTTTCAGCTGTCAGCTACTTTAAATCAGAGAGCATCACCTCAGAGAGCATCGCCATGGAGACCGGACTCCAGAGACACACCTGAAAGAGCCGACGCTCCAGAGGCCCGGCAGGGCGACCGGCGGGGAGGACAGAGGGCTCCGGCTCCAGACACGTCTGCTGTTTGCTGGGAGGAAACAGGACAGCTGAAGCTGAAGAGTGGAAGATCTTCAGGAAAACCTGCAGTGGGATTTCATGTAGAAGATTTGATGAGAAAATGAAATAATTCAGACGGACTCGCATGAACGTCCATCAATACAAAGGAGGAAGACGAGAGTTTACAGAAAACCGTCAGCGTGACGGAATCAAACCTGAGGGATTACATCGTTACTTATCCATCCACGATCTAAACCTGAACCACCAGAGAACCTTTGAAGCCTGTTTAGGAGGAAACTGAGGAGATCTGGACCCAGCTGGGACTCGAACCTTCTCACTGTGAGGTGACAGTGCTGACACTGCACCAGTGTACTGTCAGTAATACGTATTTATTGGTTTGTTTTGGTGTGTTATGATTCTGTCATTTATTGTTTAGTTCTGACCAACAACAGCAGTTCTGGTTCTGTCCAGCAGCAGTTCTGGTTCTGTCCACACTCAAAAACTCCCCATACCGTACACACCTGAGGCCCGTTTCAAGAAGCAGGTTCAACAAATTTAGAGTTCAAACCTGAACTCTGAGTCCACAGACTCAAAATTCACAAACTCAGAGTTTTGGGTTTCAGAACAGCTGAA
>NW_023418350.1:6496-6881 GCF_002922805.2 Oryzias melastigma | reverse complement strand
CCAAGCCCTTGTTCCGTTTGTATCCACATTCTCCACTCAAATCCTGACCTTTCATCGTTCCGTTAAAAACAACTTTTCCAAGATCTTAGCCCGGCACCCTACTTTTCATAACTATCAAATTATATCGGCTTACCGTAAACATAAGAGCCTACATTCCCTTCTCATCAGGTCCAAGTTCTCAAACAATAAACCTACCCCCTCAAATCAATCTGAAATTCACTATAAACCTCTGAAAATAGTGCATAACCTTAATACCAAAATTTCGTACCCGATAATCGGCTCCATGTCCATCAATATCTTGAATGCAATCTACATCATTACCTGTACAAACTGCTCTAAACAATATATCGGTGAAACCAAACATTCCATCCACACCCGTCTCACG
>NW_023418350.1:0-5732 GCF_002922805.2 Oryzias melastigma | reverse complement strand
TCCAGTTTCACATCCTACAGGAAACCCTTCCCCTGTCCGACTCTCCCTTCATCCTGACAGTGCAGTAGGCCCGTGCACTTAAAGTCAAACCTTGACCCCACCCTAAACCTAACCCCAACCCCAACACTAAACCATACCCTAACCTGTAAACCTAACCCTAACCTGTAAACCTAACTGTAAACGTAACCCTAACCTGTAAACCTAACTGTAAACGTAACCCTAACCCGTAAACCTAACCCTAACCCGTAAACCTAACTGTAACCGTGAACGTAACCATAACCCGTAAACCTAACCGTAACTTTAAACTTAACCCGTAAACCTAACCGTAATTTTAAACTTAACCCGTAAACCTAACCATAAACCTAACCCTAACCCATAAACCTAACCCTAACCCATAAACATAACCATAACCCATGAACCGAACCGTAACCACAAACCTAACCCTAACCCGTAAACCTAACTGTAACCATAAACCTAACACTAAACGTTACGCTAACTGTAAACCTAACCGTAAACCTTACCCTAGCAGTAACCTAACCGTAACCTTTACTCTTGCCGTAATGTTTTTCATAACCATAACCCTTACACAACCCATAACCCAAAATGTAACCCTTACCCTAGCTATAACCTAACCATGAACCTAACTGAAAACGTTACCCTAGTGATAACCTAACTATAACTCTAACCGTAAAGCTAATTGTAAACCTTACCCTTGCGGTAACCTAACCGTAACCCTAACATTAAACCTAATCCTAATCCTAACCGTGACCTCTTACCCTAACCCTAACCGTATCCCAGCTTCGGCTGAGGACTTCCAGCTAACCCTTGTGCTATCTTATAGGGTCCAGATGACATGTTATCCATCCCTTGACAAATATGGATGAAGGTGGAGAGGATTTCATGTCTACCAAGGATACCAGGCAATATAAAAAATCTTTGCAAAAAAGTCCAATACACTTGTCTTGTGGGGTTCAGATGACCCCACTCCAAACATCGACATACCTAGGATAGCACAAGGGCTAATGATGCTCTGGCGCCATCTTGGGGTCATGTTTTCTGTGGCAAGGTCCTCTTCACATTTAGGAAAGACATAAAACATAAAAGTGGATCAAGCTTTGAATTAATTAATTATGCATATCGATTAATCATTTTATTACAATAAAGTTTCTTATAGTTTAATGTTTCTCCTTTTTTTCAATGAAAGTATCTGCAGTTGAAAGCAATGATTTTTGCCACAAGAAATTAGCTGAGATTTCTGGGCCCGTGTGGCTCCAAAGCACTACAGAGATCTTCCACTAGGGGGAGACTTAACTCTAGTTTCATGCTCCAGGTGTTAATGCAGTTGCTGGTTCATGTTTTACTGTAAGAGACTGAACCCCAGAGCTGACATGCTGCATGGCAGGAAGACTCCAACCAACCGAGCTTGATTCCTCAACTGTAAAAAAAGAACACCAATCTTAAATAAAAAAATCACTAAAAAGTAATAATATTATGTCCATGCAGCAAGTCATTTTTACTTAACATGAAATTTTACAATAAAATAAAAAAATCTAGAAACAAGGAGTCCCATGTAAGCATTTAAAAAGATAAAAAAAAGGTAAGTGTTAAATGGAATCACTTCAAATTAAATGTTTTACATTCCAATATAAGTCTTTCTTGTTAGTTCTAGGCAAATGGTATTTTTTCAGTTTTTATGGACCTAATTGTAATTTTGGTTAAAGTGGCACAAAACTAGTGTAATTGGTAGAAGTTACTCATTTTAGAACACAATGAGGAAATGATCTTTAAAAAAATCCTCATAAAATCTAAAACTAGCACCCATTCTGACAAGGAATGCCAGTCTAACTTTTGTCAAACTTTAAAGTAACATCCTTAAAAATGAACCAAGATTACAGTATAATCTGAGTTTTTTAGTCTTAAATCAAGTTTTTCTATTGTAAAGAGTCTGGAGCAAAATGAATGAACGCATTTTAATAGTAATTTCAAGGTCCTATCTCAAAAATGTGGTGATTTTGAGAAAAACTTGGAAAATTGTTGAGCAAAGAAAAGTAAAAAAAAACTCCAAACCTGTAAAATATCTTGAATCTCTTAAAAACAAGCTTTCTTTGAAGGATCAAATAGTTTGCAGTCTACTGCTTCACTGCTTCACTGTCACTCCTTCTGGTCCCCAAAATAATCTTTATTAGGGGTGGACAAACCTTTTCCATAAAGAGTTCTAGGACTTGACATCAGGGCCGGACCAGGACCAGGTGCTTGGAGCGTTTGGTGATCCACCTCATAAGAGAAATAATTACATGGAATCTTTCATTTTGACTACACATTTTAAAAGGGAACATTTGAAAGCTTTTTTTCTTTTTAAATTGTGGCTTTTGTTGTCATTTTAGTGCCAATTCCACCTATCGGTTGATGTCAATCAGGGAAAAATCACAAACTTAGAGAAATGCTGCGTTAATGTGTTGTTGGAAGATCAAAAAAAGGACTGTTCGACTCAGAAAACACACATAAATATTAAAAAACGACAAATCTTCCATCATCACATGAATGCAGGATGACTTTGTGCACCCAAATAAAGGTCACATTTTTTGTAGTGTACAATCTATGGGGAGACGGCCGCATTAGAGGGAAAATAAAACATTATTTAATCATATCAGTATGGTTTATTTCAGTTTCGTAAATAGTTTATCGGCCCATAGTTTGCCAACCCCTGATCTGTATGCTGGTCATCAAAAATACAAACTACAGCCTCCTAATTTGATGAAGTTTCTTTGATTCCAGATGTGCACGGTGGCGTTGGCGGCGGTGGAATCAAAGCAGAGGACTTCCCTGTGACACTTTTATCTGAGCAGGAGGGACGTGTTTACACTGGAGGGGATTTGATTCCCTCTTCTCTTTCTAAACCGAGGCCGATGAAAAAGCCAGAGTTTAGCTGGAAAACATTACACACATCATTTTATTTTGGAATGAAGATGAAAGCGAGTCTGGATCCCCGTCTTCATACCTGATCCCTTGTGGTCTCGTGGTCACTCATCGCCGTTGAACGCTGCCAGCGAAAGCTCAGGAGGATTCTCCGATGACCAACAGGAAATCCAATCCCTCACAGATATTTCTAACTAACCTGAATTTCAGCTAAACAATAATCAGGCGTCTTAGAGACGCTTTATTGTTTGTTGACTCATCGATCATTTTTCCTCAAGGCTTTATGCTGTCAGGAAAGTTGATTTAAAAACTTCCAAAGTCAAACTTTTCCCCCTCTTTGTTTGCTCATATGTTAGAACTTGTCAAACTGGTTAAAACCCTAAATATGCTCTTCTTTAATCTTCCTCCTCGTTTTTAATGGCTTTTTCAAATGGAAAGCACATGCTTCAAATCGCCGTCCCAGCATCCCCCGTACTGCTGTCAGACTACAGAGGAGGCAGAGAGGGAGGAATAAACATCTGCTTTGCAACACTAATTATTAGAAAGTATCAGCACAAAAGAAAAAGTGATCCTCAGATCATCTTCCAAGCGCCTGGGCCTGTGGAGCTTTCTCCTCATTTCATCTCCATCCCTCATGGGCTGTTTGGGAGCGCTCGCCGGGCCCAATGTTTACACGTCCAAACCGCAGGCTGATACCAGAGGAAAGCTGCCGCATCGAACCGGAGAAACGACGTCTCAGAGCTTCTCTCCAAGCAGATTTTTGAACAAGAATCAATTCTTTTATACCACATATGATTCCAACCTTCTTTATGAACATTGAAGATAGGTTTAAAGTCGTTTTAATTACATTTTTAATGTCTAAATTAAAGCAAGGATCGAGAAATTATTGATCAATGAGTCAAAATCATTTTGCTCCAAACTCTACAGAAAAACTCGATTTAAGTTCAACAAAAGCTAGACTTGCATTCATTGTCATTATTTTGGAAGCAAAAATATAGATTTATGCTCTAAGAAAAGGTACTGGTTTTATACTTTATATGGATTTATTACGATGGACCAACTTGTAAGATCTCATTTTGTTCACATTTTGTTTTAAAATAAGTAATTTCCACTTATTACACTTTTTTTGTCACTGTAATCAAAATAAACTACATTTAGGATCATAAACACTCAAAAACAGAAACCAATTGCTTAGAACAAGCAATAAATAAATAAATACATAAATAAATAAAACACTTATAATGGAATGTAAAACATTCATTTTGATATAAGTCTATCTAATATTTAGCTTTTTTTTGTTGTGTGGATCTCCGTGTTTTTAGAATTTCATTTCTTATTGCAAGATTTCTTGTTATGTAAAAATTGCTTGTGGTACCGGTATGTAAAAATAAAATTCCCAGTAGTGTTTCAAACACCACTATGAAGTTTTTACAACCTAAATGTCTTACGTTGATGTACCTGTTTCCAAAACCTCCTCTGAGGGGGCGTGGCTTTTGGAGCTGAGCTGAGCAGATAAAAAATGTGGTTAAAAATGAAGCCCCTGATTGCACAGGAACGAACTCCCTCCTCACATGGAGCTGTTGATTACATTTGGAGAACGACCTTTAGCACTCTTCAGCTGAGACGCATGCTTCCCTTTCAACTAGAAGTCAAACTTTTCGCTAATCCAGACGACTGCTCCTCGTCAAACCGTTCTGTCACCACAAATGAGGACGAACTGAATATGTTTTAGTCTCCACCTGCGCGGCTGCTGACCTGTTACAGAAACTAAGCAGCTCCAGATGTGCTGCACCGCTCAATTAGCATCACCTGTAGGAAGTACTCCGCTGGAGGAGCTCTTACGAGGAGGCTGTCGCCCCAAAGGGCCACACATGTCGATTCCGAGGGTTTATTGATGGAAAATATGAACAACATAACCCGACTGCGGCGCTCGTCTTTCGGCCCTCTCACATCAGCCAGCGTTTGGCGCAGCTTCCTGGCTGTTTATGCCGAAGCGTGTCTCAGAAGTGAAGCCAGTCAACAGTTTTTCAAAGGTGTCCTCCGCGGAGTAGCGGAGTGGAGCTAAGGCTGGACTCTGTCAGGAGCTGCGCGCTGGGTGGGCTGGGAGCTGACGGCGAGCAGCACCTATACATGACGGGACGGGGCGCGACCTCCTCTGAAGGCTCCCCTCTTAATTAGCAGTTATTGGATTATGTGTATAATTCTCACATGATTATTGTGGGTAAAGCTCAGAAACATCTCCAGCGTGGCAGCTGAGCCTGCTTGTAGTTTCATGCTTAATTAAATAGAGAAAAAAGAAAAAGTATTCTGGGAGATTTTGACATTCTGGAAAAGATTTCTCCCTCACCACCTACATATATCAAAGCGCGCTCCTACTGAGACTTTTTTCAGACTTCGTCCTGCAAAAACAGTTGTCAGTCATGACTTGGCACCTGATGGAGCAACACTAAAGACTCTTGTAATAACAAGCGTGTTTTACGGCATGCTGGAACCACGACTTGTGTGCTGTAAATCCAAGTTCAAAGCTTTAATCTGACACAGTGGATGCAATTTATTGGGCTATTTTGGCAAAAGTATGTGTTTGCGTTGGTTCTGAGAGTACGATAAAGCCTGATACCACTCTGGAGGTTATTAGTTAAAGGGCAGCAAGTGCAGAAAGATGGTTCACCAAAGACTGTCGCGTCTCACAGTTTCAGTCATTTTCTGGAGCTGTCCCAATCCACATTTCCTAAATCTAGTTCCCTAGAACTTTCCCAGAAGTCTTTGCAAAAAATGTGCATTGATGCTTGATATTGGTGAAAATATACCACAATGCA
>NW_023418349.1:4284-6890 GCF_002922805.2 Oryzias melastigma | reverse complement strand
GAGCGGCGTAGAGTAGAGCGCCGTAGAGCGGAGTAGAGCGGAGTAGAGCGGTTTAGAGCGGCGTAGAGGGGCGTAGAGGGGCTTAGAGCAGCGTAGAGCGGAGTAGAGCGCCGTAGAGCGGTGTAGAGCGGCGTAGAGTAGAGCGCCGTAGAGCGGCGTAGAGCGGCGTAGAGCGGTTTAGAGCTGTGTAGAGCGGAGTAGAGCGGAGTAGAGCGGAGTAGAACGGCGTAGAGCAGAGTAGAGCGGAGTAGAGCGCCGTGGACCGGCGTCCGCTCTTCTCCTGCAATTCACACCAGACGCGCATTTTTCCGCTCACAGGCGCTTCTGCTAGAGCTTTTTTTTTTTGTTTGTTTTTGCAATCATGGGTAAATCAACAACCTAAAAATAACAAGATAGTCGGTAAACAGAAACTACAATTGTGAAAAAGTACTTACTTTCTACTTACTTAGTAAGTTATCCTTAAATTTTGAAAATATCAAGTTTTGGCAGATTTAGAAAATTCAAATTCAAAGACTAATATTTTGATTTTTAGTTCTGTTCAGTTTTATTCCGTTTCTGTGCCCTTTCTAAATCTACTGTTAGTAACTTCAGGAGTTTACCTGACATGAAGGTGGAAGTGAAAGCCGTCCAAACTGGTTGGCCTCCAGGTTCAGATGCTCTCCCCTGTGCCCTTTCCCTCAGATTGCATCAACACTTCAAGAAAACCTGTGGTGTTATCTTTGCCTCCGTTTTCCAGCTATCGATTCCCTAAATACCCAAAGAGGGGGGCTTTATTTTGCTCCTGTCTTGTTGCCTGAAATAAAAATCACTGAGGCATCACCGTACCACACTTTTCACTCGAGAGGGAGAATTAAGAACAGCTCTCTTATTTCAGCATCTCAGCAGGTCAGCCACCAAACAGAGAGAAGAAAACTTGCACTTAAGGGTACTCTAGTGAGGAAGAGAAAGAGACAAGAGAACCACGGTGATCCACTGTTGCCCATCTCTTGAAAGACAAACAAAAAAAAAATAAGAATATAAAAACACGAAGAACGTGATGGAAACTATTCATGTTGTTGTAAATGTAATCTAAACTACGGTGGCCCTCAAGTNTAAACTACGGTGGCCCTCAAGTCCAAATCACAAAGACTCAATGAAAAAAAACTAAACAAATATTAAAAAAAACATTTTAAAAATCAAAACAAAATTCCAGATACTAAAACTGAAGTGACGTCTTCTCATACCCACATTTATCTGTTTCTTTTTTTGTTTTATTTCATTTTTATTTCTGTTAATTTTTCTTTTCTAAACACTTTTTTTCAGAACTAAAGTTTAGTTTTGAAATTTTTGTTTTAATTTCTAACATGTAACATTGACTCTTATAAGTTTTATTTATTTTTTAACTGTAGATTTTTTTTGAGTCGAGTGATTTGTTGATATAATTTGCACTTCTGGGACACCGTAGTAAACAAATAAATAATGAATTAATGCTCATGTTTGGATATGTCTGCATTTTTTGTAGGGCTGTCTGAATTTACAACATCGAAATTGAGTGCCCTAGAAATTTCCCAGAATTCTGGGAATACTTAACTACCACTGTCAATAACTATAATATGAGATATTTTGAGTTTTTTTTTGTATTTAATAAGTAAAATAAGAACTTTTAAATATTGATACCAGCTACTAGTATCCGCAAAAGTGCTAAAATCCATCCCAACTTCTTTTTTTCCTCGCACGCCCTCTTCTCTCCTTATCTTTCTTTCTCTGACAGCAGCTCTGATGCAGCAGTTAACCTGGCCACAGCTGCTTCTGTCGTCTCAGCAAAAACGCTCCTGAGAGCAGAGCTCTGAAAGATGTCCTCCTTTGTACTGAGGAGGGGGAGAAAAAAATATATGGTTCAATTATAGGGTCTGTCAGACCTGTGGGACTTTGTGATGGTCTGAATTGAGCAGAGAGGAGACACAGTCAAGGTGATAAGTAATGCAATAAATGGGGAGGTGGTGGTGGTGGGGGGTGATGCCACTCTTTTGGAGAAATCAGCTACATTACATGTGTAAAGGTCAAGGCCCGGGGGCCGGATCAGGCCCTCCAGATCATATTTATTTTATTGTTGTTGATGTTATCTTGCGCTCATTTCGAACTAATTTTGACAGAACATATTTTTATAGAGAGTAATATGTTGAAAGTTATTTAAGGTTTAAGTAAATTTATTCTGGAGTAATATTCATGCTTTTTTATTATTCCTAATTATGTTAAAAGTTCTTAAAGTTTTAAAAATTGGCATTCTGCTAGCTTTTTGGACTATTTTAACATTTACTAAGATTTTTAAGGCTATTTTGGAGTTTAGCTAATATTTCAGCTACATGCTAGCTGTTTTGGCTAATTTAAGCTTTTTTAAAAAAGTTTTTGGTATTAGGCTAATATTAACACGCTAGCTGTTATGGCTAATTTAGTCTTTTTTCCGTTTTTTAGGATATTTTGAAGTTAAGTTATTTTTTCAGGTAACTGCAAGCTGTTTTGGATAACCTAAGTTTGCTTGTTTTTAAGTTTTTTAGACTCATTTGGCTTTAGCCAACATGTTAGCTGACCATCTGCTTTAGCGTTTTTAGCTATGAATTTCAGGATAT
>NW_023418349.1:0-917 GCF_002922805.2 Oryzias melastigma | reverse complement strand
TTATCCGGAGTGATAAGATGAAATATAAAGCTCTGATCATAATGAAAGTAAATGAAATATCCGACCCTGATCGGTCAAAGGAGTCCGATTCCGATCGAGTCCCAAACCACGTGATCGGCCCCGATTTCTGATCACGTGATCGGATCGGGACATCCCTAATTTTTATGCTAAAAAGTTATGATTTTAAAGTTTTAAAAACATAGTTTTAGAATTTTCAATAAATGTTTATCCTGTTCGGCCCGCGACCTAAGGTGTGTTTTTATTTCGGCCCCTTGTGCGATTGAGTTTGACACCCCTGGTCAACACAAACAGTTCCAGATCCACGCTGTGAGAAAAAGAAAAGCATTTGGCTTATTTATAGAATTATTACAAAAACACCCGAGAAAACAAATCACCTGACTCAGAAATGATCTCAGCACACAGAAAGCGACATGAGTAACACTCACTTCTGTTGGTGCCGATGACTGTCAAACGCCTGCATGTTTGTTACCCACACAAGGCCAACAGATCTGCACTGAACGACTGAGACTGTGCTCCACAGGTGTGAGTGTGCGGCTAACTGTACGTAAAGCGGAATGTTCCCAAAAAAAAAAGCAGTGATCTATGAAACCATACCTGCACAAACAAATTAGAAAGTCAACACTGGCAACATCCAGATCTGAATATTCATGAAAGCGTCCATAATAGTCTGTTTTTGATCCACAGCTTCCCTTCATCAGGAGATCGGCTGCACCCAAACAAGAAGCCCATTTAGTTTGTGTTGCTGTGTTTGAGGTGTACCTGGTTAAAAACAGTTGAGTCAGTGTTCGGCCCAAGAGCGCCGTCATTCACCAGCAGCATAAGCGCACCTCTGTGTGCGCGCGTGTGTTTGTGTTAGCCAACACACACTGGAGCCACTGTGAGCGTGAGTCATGGCA
>NW_023418348.1:5423-6921 GCF_002922805.2 Oryzias melastigma | reverse complement strand
CATTGTGATTGCTGTGAGTGTTGGTCTGCTGTGCATTCTTCAGGCGGTTCTCAACATTTCACTCCGTCTTTCTCTCAGTAAGTTATTTTTGTCTCAACTTTAATATTGAAATAAACATTTCTATCTTGCAGGTCAAAAGCTACAGATTTGTCTAAGTCACAGTCATTTCTCTAAATTTGAAAATAGTTTTGCAGTCATTTTTATTTAATTAGATTGACACCCAATTTGTGATCTGTCTAAACTACAAAAAAAATATTTTGTTTATAAAAATGCCTGTGGCCAGTGAAACATCAGCGTTACGAATGTGGTCATACATGTTTCAAACGTGGGATAATCTGCACAAACCTGTGTGTGTGTCTGAATCATGCACAAATCTCGCAATAGTATGAAGATCATGTTTAAGTTTTAGTGAAATATCAAGAGTTTTCATACCTCTTCCAAGATATTCAACTATTTCATAGTTTTCAGCAGAGATCTTTTTTTTCATCAGGGTAGTAAGGATGCAAGGATTCAATTCACAGTTTTAGAGTCACAATTTCAAATTTTTTTTTAAACTATTTTTTTCCAATTTTATTTCTCTCAACACAACGAATTAAAGATACTTTAAGCCCAACCGTACTGTTCATTCCTTACTATAAAAAAACCCAAAGCAGCATTCACACATTTCATATTACTATAACTAGCAAACCTACAAAAAATTAAAACATTTAATTGTACATGCAATAAAAGCACCA
Source organism: Oryzias melastigma (assembly GCF_002922805.2). Lineage (NCBI taxonomy): Eukaryota > Metazoa > Chordata > Actinopteri > Beloniformes > Adrianichthyidae > Oryzias > Oryzias melastigma. Next base: position 6,187 of record NW_023418348.1, on the reverse strand, counting down.
TCAGAATGAACTTTCAGTTACTCGGGCGCCGTCTCATAATGCAACAAAAGATGAATAGCACAAAAACACTTCTTTTTTTAATGGTTGTGAAATATTCATGTTTTTTTTGTTCTGATGTATTCAATCCTATTGCTGTTGGTTTTGCATACCACAAATGCAGAGACATTTCAAACAAACATAGTTGCATAACTATTTCAACAATTTTATTTGTGCAATATTCTTATGAAACAATTTTTTGGAGTAAATGCCAATGTATGTTTAAAAAAAAGCAATTTGACTTGCAGTTTGAGAATTAAGTATCATTTGAGACATATTGAAATTTTTATATATATATATATATATATATATATATATATATATATATATATATTAAAGTTTACATTAAAGTTGGAAGTGTCTGGATAGCTCAATTGGCTGGTGTAGGACATGGGTCCAGTTCGTCAGCTAAAAATCCAGTGAGGGTACTTAAACAAGACCTTTTGCGCTGCTGCCTGATTTGGCCTCTTTTTACTTTTTTAAAAATGAGTATTAAAAAGCTCATTTAAATATTTTACATCACATTAATTAGACTGGTGGGACAGTTTGACAGATAACATAACTGAAAAGACTTGTATTTGGACCCCAATGAGCACAGGCACAAATATTGGTAAATAAAGGATTTATTTGACTCAGGCAGGACGAAGAATTAATGTAGCATCGAGGGGGGCCAAGCCAGGGTGTCATTGTGCCGGTCCCAAGCCCGGATAAATACAGAGGGTTGTGTC
>NW_023418348.1:2015-5235 GCF_002922805.2 Oryzias melastigma | reverse complement strand
TAAGCATACAAGTTGAACCATAGATCTCATGATATGCTTGCAGAAGTACATTACACAGCAACCACAGCATGGTATTTTCTCCCAAAGCTGGTATCCTACCAAGTTAAATCTCCAATGAAATGGCATCTCACTTTTCACCCAGTGTTCATGAAAAAAACAGCCAATGTGTTATGTTGGTCTGGTACAAAAGGTACATATGCCAAGATGATTACTATAGTGTTCAGTGGGGTTGATATCAGAAACCGCTGACATACCATTCCATCCTCTTTACCAACACCTCTGGTGAGTGTTGTACCCTGGAATATTGCATGATTATGTTCAGTCCCTGACTGTGGAGATCTGAGATTGTCACTGTTTGTTATTTCTTTATTCAGATACCTTCAAGCAATTACTAGCATTTCATTCTCCAGTGAGGAAAAAAATATTACTATTGTGCTACACATTAAGGTCTGTATAGTATTTTTCACACCTTAACTTGATCTTATTACCTTTGCAATGAATATCTGTTAACATGAGCTCACACTTAGTCCAACAAGACATTTCTTAAATAAGTAAAAATAGTAAACAAATAAAAAATAATATAAGTCTTAAGGTCTCCATAGAGTTTCCACATCCTTTAGATACCCTCGTTACGAGATCTAGTCATGTTCATCAAAGCATTTCATCCAAAAACAGTTGTAAATCCTTACAAAAAATAGCCATCTCAAAAGCTTTACATTCACCATTAGCAAACAAAATAATAGTTTGGGACCCAACACCGGTCCATGTGGAACTTCACATACAAAACTTCATAACCTCCCTGAATGTATAATCTGTTGTTTGTTTTGTTGGATAAAACCTGATCTTGTCTAGTAATACCCTTGAATCCAGTACATTTTCTGTTCATTGATAAACATATCATAACTCTTAACTGCGGGGCTTTACCTGTAGTGTTCTTGCAACTCCTGAACCGTTTACACCATTAACATAAGTCCAAAAAATTCTGGAGTGAAGACAGACAGCCTTGGACTGATATGCAACACTTTGCTGTAGTGAAGTCCATCTTCTATCCTTTTCTTTCAGTTCACCGCCTTAAATATTTTTTTTGCAGGTCTCTAAAGATTTGATTAACTCCCTACATTTTAACCAGATACCCCTATCAAAATCTCTTTCTGTAGTGTCATTTGCCAAATTTGTTTGGCTGTAGGGGCTGTATGTTATTTTTAAGCTAATTAGGTGGTGGTCATGGTTACATGTGTTGTAGACAAGCATGGTTCGTCAATCAGATTGGTAGGATTAGAAGTGGGCACCTGCTCACCTGTAAAGGACAGGAGGTGAGGAGACTCAAGAGATGCTGTGTTTACCACAGTTGGATATTCTCAAATTTTTTAGAATATTGACATTTTTCTATGAACTCTGAAGTTAGCAGAAGCCACTGTATCAGTTCCACTTGACAAGGATTAAATTCACAGGAAAACCAGTCGGAATTCAGCATGTCTTAGCCTCAGAGCAGCGTGTCATCCTCTGATTCTCTCCATCCTGATAACCTGATTCTCTCAATCCTGTCCATCTAAATCCTCTTCATTTCAGAAGAGAACCTCAACATCTTCAGCTTGGGTACCTACATTTCAGCCTTCTGCATCTTCATCAGAACTACTGTCTCTGAACCATACAATGTGGCTTACCTTTTCTTTCACTGTTGCCAATACTTTTTGTCACACCTGACACCTTTCTCCACCCTTCCCAATCTTCTTATACACACCTCTTCACCTCTTTTTCATACTGTCTCTTGATTTGGATGGTTTTGTCACTGCATAGCTGTCAACCTTCTATTCCTTGGAACATTGGCATTCTAATTGTGTCCCCCTCATTTACCCACACTGTCTTGTTGCAGCAAACCTTCATTCCGCCCTTTTCTAGAGCAAACCCCAACCTTTTTAGATGTCCCTCCACCTGCTCCCAGTACAGATCACAGTGTCATCTGCAAAAGTCATGGTTCACAGGATTTCATTTCTAATGTAATCTGTCAGTCAGTTTATTGTCACAGCAAACAAAAAGGAGCTCAAAACGAGTCCTTGGTGCAATTGCACCTCCACCTTTGTCACACCTAAAGCATATTTTACAATTTCCTGACAGCTCTAATTACATGCCCTGCACAACTTGAATATACTTCTCTGTCACTAGACTTTTTCATACAAAGCCAAAGCTCATCTCTCTGTACCTTGTCATTGGCTTTCTCAAAATGTACAAATACTCAATGCAGTTTCTGGTCGTCTCTGTACTTCTCCAGAGATATGCTCAAAGCAAATAATGTATCTGTGGTTCTCTGTCACTGCATTAAACCACACTGTTGCTCACATAGGCTCACTAGTAACCTTAGCCAAGCTTTCACTCCTCTAACTTATCAACATTATTTCTCGTTTTTTTCAAGAACTCTGCACATCTCCCTTGTTCCAAAAATGGGGGACCAGTACACTTGTCCTCTTTTCCTCAGGTATCCTCACACTCCCAAATATTCTGTTAAACATCCCAGTGAGGAACTTTAATGGTCCCTTTGCAAAACACTTACATGCCTTTTAGATATGTGTTCAGACCAACTATATTTCCACTCTTTGTCATCTATGTCTTTTAGTATATCCTTTCAGATCTTTGCTACTTCTTGCTTCACAAATCTTTTTCTGCTCTGTTCTCTCTAACAGTATCTTCATTTATCAGATCTTCAAAGTTCTCTTTCCTTCTTCCCATTATACTGGTGGAATCCGTGAACACATTTCAATCCCTGTCCTTTATTTATTAAGCCTGCTGTACACATATCCTTTCTCTGTTTGCCTTTTCTACCTTTGAACACTCACCTCTTCCTTCCTTTGTGGCAAAGAAGTGCTCATACAGTTTTTGTTTGACCTGTAGCGCCTTCACTTTCATCTTGTTGTTTGTCTAGTCATCCAGGAAAACAACTTGATTTCCCAATGCCTGTTTCAATGTGTCCCTTAAAGACACACAATGCTCTACCTTTTTTAAGTTTTTCAACTTCCACCACTTGGTCCTGGTCACTCCCCTTTATCTTCCACACCATTAGTCATCCTACACACCACCATCTAATGCTGCCTAACTACAGTCACCCCAGCCACAATTTTGCAGTCGCTATCCACTGCAATGCATCAGTTTTTTGGTTAATATAGTGGATTTATCATAAGTCAGTTTTTCTACATTTGGCAAAATCTACATTAAGTGTGCAAAGTGG
>NW_023418348.1:0-1891 GCF_002922805.2 Oryzias melastigma | reverse complement strand
TATGGGACTTAATAGGGTTTTTTTTTTCTAAACATAACATTTTTATCACACACATGTTCAATGTTCACTAGTGTTGTCAACATTAGAATTTAGAATGCAATGTGGTGCAATATTTAATTTGATTTATGTTTTAGCTTGTTCCCTTCATGATTCAACACCACACAATATGCATTTAACGCAACTTCCAAAGCTACACAACTCAACTCAGTGGCCCTTTGGTAGAGTGTCTGCACAAAAATTAAAAGGTTGTTAGTTTAAATCCACTGTGGAGTCGTACCAAAGAATTGGATTGAATTAAAGAATGGTTCTCAAGTGTAGTTGTGTCTACAGCTCAGTACTTTCCAGCGGACGGGTTGAATGTGGAGAACAACTATCACATACTGAGGTGTGTTACAACTAATGGGACTTAAAGGGGCCATACCATGAAAAATCTACTTTCATCACCATCACGCATGTGCCAAATTTTGGGCATAAACACCCGAGCTGCACTGTATATAGGCCTACATCAATATATATATACCGTATTTTCTGGACTATAAGCCGCTACTTTTTTCCTAGGTTTTGAACCATGCGGCTTATACAACGGTGCGGCTATTGTGTGGATTTGTCTTCCACTGTTAGGGGAGCTCTTACCGGAAAAAGAATCAAAAACAAGAGACAAAAAAATCTATGTAAATCAGAATAGTCAACGCTACTTTTTCTTTAGCAGATAGAACACTCATGACAAATTACTAACTGGTAACTATTTTCAAATCCTCGCTTCTTCATTATGGAAATCCCACAAAGAAGTTTGTGAAGACCATGGAGCTTGCTATCTAGGAAGGAAACCGCACTGCTCTACACAAGCTTAGCATCAATTAATCTATGCTGAGACACTGGAGACGGCAGGTACATACTGTACATTCACAATACAAAATTATTCTCTACAGGCAGTAAATATCAAAATTTTCAACATAGATATCTGCGGCTTATAGCCCAGTGCGGCTTGTATTTCGTTTTTTTTCTTCTTTTTCTTAAATTGAGCAGATGCGGCTTATATACAGGTGCGGCTTATAGTCCAGAAAATACGGTATATAAAATTATAATGAAAAAATGTCCCTTCATTTTTCATGGGTGACAAACTGGCTCTAGCATGAAGTGGGCAGAACCTTCAAGGAGCGAAAGGCTTCAGAGATCGAGTCATTTTACTTCTGGGTATGAAAATAGTTAAGAATATTAAAAAAAAAGATAATAAAAACATTTTTTTTAATTGTATTTTTGTGCTTGCTCATATATGATTCAAAATTATCTGAATAAAGAAATTCTCTGAAATGCAATTTTTAAGCTTAATTTTCTTGATATATGTCTTCCATCATAAGAAAAATGATACAAGAACAAGGTTACACACTTTTTTTCTTCAAAGTGAATCTTTAAGTATCAAAAAATAACTTAAAATAAGGTAATTTAATCAAAAGCAAACACTGTACTGGTCCTCTGACAGATAAATGGAGCTAAAATGAACTTTAAATTAAAGCACTGGTTGCAGTTAATCTATTTGTAATTACAATGGAAACGAAATTCAAGTCATGTGCTCATTTAATGATAATTCAAAATTAACTAAACTAGTGCAAGTGCATATTAACAAAAAAACTTGGACTAAAGCGGTTATGAACTATGTATTTCAAGTCAGAACCAGACAAATCATGTCTTTGAATTTATTGACATCATTAGCCAGCAATTTATTGAGGAACTTCTAAAATAGTAACATTTATTATACTTTGCTCCCAGTTTTTCATACATGCTATATTTCTTAGTTGGATATCTTACACTGGTTTTTGTCTCAAATCTGTAGAAAAACTTGCATTTGGGTTGCTGTGCAGTGGTATTTTGGGTTATGTGACCTTAGTCTAAG
>NW_023418347.1:4512-7361 GCF_002922805.2 Oryzias melastigma | reverse complement strand
GGTGGCAGGAGTTCATTAGAAATTTGCCTCTGTTGTGGGTGGGACCGTTGACTCAGAGAAAGCCCACCCCTGCTTCCCACCATCCATTTGTTTACACTCAAACTGTATCATACAACCCCAATCAACAAAAATGTCCAGCAATATCGGAGCTGTCCAGCTGTACAGTTTTGAATCAGATGCCAGTTCATATCAGGTAAATTAATAAATCTATTTGTCTGCCAGTGGATGCATCAGAATACAGCGGAGCGGGGAACTTGTATACTTAAGTAGTGCTGCCACAACGATTATTTTATTAGTCGACTAATCCCAGACTAATTGGGTCATGGGCAAAGTGGATGCAAAACACATCTTAATCACCAATAGCTTTAAACTAACTAATAACTATATAATTCAAACTAGCGTTATCTGCGATAAATTATCTGCGATAATGCTAGTGTTAGTTTCCATAACATTAGCAGGTTTTAAAGGGTTGGGCTGTTAACCCAACGCCAAACCCCCAACCTGGAGGACCAGTCAAGATCAAAGATTGTGAGGTGAAAAAAAGTGCACGGAAGGATAAAAGGGAGTTTGTGGACAAACTGGCACAAGAAGCTGAGGGTGCTGCAGCTAGGGGAGAACTAAGTACTGTCTACAAGATCACCAAAAAGCTCTGTGGCAAAAAGACCAGCCAATCCATGCCCCTGAAGAACAAGGACGGCAGTAATGCCAGCACCGAAGGAGATAGAATAGCACGTTGGGAAGAACATTTCCGAGAAGTCCTTAATGAACCAGAACCGGAAGTAACTGCCAACATGGAACCATCGGAAGAACTCCTGGACATTGACATCAGTCCTCCTAGTGAACAAGAAGTACGATCTGCCATTAGTGCACTGAAGAATGGAAAAGCCTGTGGAATAGACCAAATACATGTGGAAATGCTAAAAGCAGACCTGGATACATCAACAAAAATTCTTACGACTTTTTTCCGCTCTGTCTGGGACTCAAATGTCAATCCCCGGGGACTGGACGAAAGGCCTTATTGTAAAACTTCCAAAGAAAGGAAACCTTCAATTCTGTGACAACTGGCGAAGAATCACGTTGCTGTCCGTTCCGTCGAAAGTCTTCTGCCGTATCCTTCTGGGAAAAATAGATCCTGCTATCGACAAGAGGCTAAGGGAGGAGCAAGCAGGGTTTAGAAGAGGAAGAGGATGCATTGACCAGATATTTACCATCCGAAATATCATAGAGCAGTGCCTTGAATGGAACAGTCCTCTTTATATCAATTTCATTGACTTCCAAAAAGCATTTGACAGTCTCCACCGTGAAACCTTATGGAAAATACTAAAATCTTATGGAGTCCCCGACAAGTTGATTGCTGTGATCAAGCTGTTTTACCATCACTTTGAATGCAGTGTAATCGTTGAAGGCAAGCTGTCGCAGTGGTTCCCTGTGGAATCTGGTGTCAGACAAGGTTGTACCATCTCGCCCATACTCTTTCTCCTTGCAATCGACTGGATTATGCGCAAAACCACCTCAGACAAACCAAGAGGAATACAGTGGACCCTTCTCTCCCATCTCGAATCACTGGATTTTGCAGACGACCTAGCCGTCTTCTCCACCACCCATCGGCATTTGCAAGAGAAGACCAACAGACTGAGCAGCTTTGCCAAACAGACTGGCCTTAATATCAGTACTACCAAGACCAAGACCCTGTACATCAACGCAACGACAACTGAGCCTATCCTAGTAGATGGCGAGCCATTGGAGAAAGTAGACGAGATCACATATCTTGGAAGCATTGTTAGTACAAATGAAGCCACCCTCAAAGACATCAACTCGCGGCTGGGGAAAGCACAGTGTGCTTTTGCAACCCTCCGTCCCATCTGGAGGTCGAAACAACTCAGATTGCAATCCAAGATCCGCATTTATAACAGCAATGTGAAGTCTGTTCTTCTTTATGGCTCTGAGTGCTGGCGAGTCATACAAAGCGATATGAAGCGCCTGGATGCTTTTAACAACAGATGTCTTAGACGAATATGTTCAATCTACTGGCCGAACGTGATAAGTAACCAAGATCTTTTCAAAGCTACGTAGACCAGATGCCTTACTGATGACATCAAGTGTAGGCGTATGAGGTGGCTGGGGCATGTCCTTCGCATGGAGCCTAATCACACCGCCAAAGTAGCCCTAAGGTGGACGCCTCCAGGAAAGAGAAAACCTGGGAGACCCAGAACAACATGGCGCCGCACAATAACATCAGAACTTGCGGAAAATCAGCTCACCCTAGGAGAAGCACAACACAGGGCTAGGGATAAGCTGTGGTGGAAGCAGTTTGTAGCGGCCTTATGTCCCACTGGGGACGAAGAGAAATGATGATTATTTAAAAAAGGAACATAAAATAAAAAAAAATGAATCTAAACAATACAAATATCTAATTACATAGAATTAACACATAAAATAAAAAAATGCATAAATAAAAGTGCATAAATGCATTAGGTTAATTTTGTTAACAGATGAATAATCTAAGACTTTAATAACTTTACTTTTTTATTTTTAAAGGGATTTACAAAAGAAAGTCATTTCTAAAAAACAAATAAATAAATGGGGCTTAGTTCCAAAAAAAAACAACATTTATGAATAAAAATTGTCCTCAAATTATCAAATAGTTAAACTGAAGATTTAATATGTTTGTCTTTGTATATAAACCCAAACTGAATATCATCTCACATAAATAAAGGAATGTTGTGTTTCCATTCCATGGGATCTTTTATGTTGTAGGAATGTTCTGTTTTCTGACTGTCCATGAACGCGTCCGCGTGGTGGACGTGAGTGGCCCCGCCCCTGGGTGGAGCTCGGCGTGATTGATGGCC
>NW_023418347.1:1444-3900 GCF_002922805.2 Oryzias melastigma | reverse complement strand
ATAAAAGAAGTGCATAAAACGAGAGTTTGTAATAGTGAAAATAATCATTATTATAAGTCTCCTCACAAGCTAATAAGAAAAAAAGGCATAAAATAAAACATTTCAGTTTTTTTGTCCAACAACTGAAATCTCTTATTTTGAATGTTACCCGGAAGTACTGGATAACGGGAGGATTTATTTATCACTAATCACATTTTACCAGTAGATCGATTCAGCACGCGGGAGAAAATTTGATGCGTAAATAATTTCTTTTTAAATCGCTCAATTTTTCTGTTGTTTTTCGTCCTAAAATAGTCTTATCATATATTGTTTTTATCATGTTCTGTCTTCAGCAGGTGATATCGGTTTATGTACTAAAAGCTAACAGCCGTTTTCTCCTGACAGACTGACCGTTAGACCTGGCGAGGCGTCCTCCTCCGCCTGAGCGCCGTTAGGCGTTCACGGTCCCCTTCGTCTTCTAGATGTCGCATATGAGCGCCGAGACAATCCATGAATTATTGCTTTTTTCTAATTGAACACTGCTTTGACCCTAACTGGACAGAAACCACACACACACCCTCACAAAAGCAGTGAAAGACTCGATGATTATTTATTATTATTTATTCGCCTGGTATTTTAAACAGGCATCTGCGCGGGCACCTCTCCTCCCAAACCAAGCTCCTGTTTCAAATAAAACAGTTGAAAAAGCAGAGGCCCTACACAACGTTCTAAACTAAAAAGACATCTGACCACTGACATAACCTGAGGACGTCCTACACCAGCTACTACTTCACAGCCAACACGAACTCTTACAAGAGCTCCTACATAAGATTCAACGACAGCTCCGACACCAGCTCTAGAACCAGATCTGAAACCAGCTCTGACTCGTGCTCCTACACCAGTTCTGATCCCAGATCGAGGACAAAAACCAGCACACACTAGCTCTTACACCAGCTCAAGGATTAAAGGATTTATCTGATCAAACCAGTGGACAAATCAATGTCACTGACACGAAATCGGGTACGTGTGAACAAGCTCTATATTGTCGGAAAAAACTTAAAAGATAAGATTGATTGAGGAAATGTAAAAGTGGTCATCTACTGACAATCGTAACAACATCCACACATAAGAGCAAAATAACAACAATATGAATTGAAAAAGCAGAGGCCACTGTCATCCCTCTAAACTAAAACACATCTGACCACTCCTGACCAGTGACAAAACTTGAGGAAATGGTTGTTAGTGTACCAACGTTTCAAATCTTGTGACGTTCTCTCATTTTTCCTGACAGTGTTTGTAATAGATATAGTTGATTTTCAGTAGGTTTTTTGTGAACATTTTGAAAGAAATCAGAGCAGCTCCAACATCGTACACGTTTTTACAACTGTTACCTCTTTACAACTGTCAAGATATCAGATACAATCTTTCAAATCAGTTTCTGTTTTTCCCTGAAGATAAAAATCTTTTTCTTGTGTAGATATCATGATGTTTTTATCTTGTGCAATCCAAAAACAAACGTTTCAGTAGTTCCAGAGAAGACCAGGACTAGAATTTCCTAATGCCACGGGTAAAGACAAACACCTTTGGGTTCAAACAGACAAACTGTGACGAGCATAGAAGTCCAACAACAGAACAGAACAATCATTCGTTCATTTGGTTTCAACTTAAAATCGAAAATGGAAAAACCGACTGTTTTCTTATTTTCCGATTTAAAATAAAAAAATGAAAAGATTTGCGCATTAAACCGAAAATGCAGCAAACGGATAACGAGTGTTCAATGTGGTTTTTAGTTATTTTGTTTATTTCTGACATAGTTTGTGTGTGTAACCCAGACTGGGGACCAGCCCATTAAATCTAACAGATTCCACCTGAGCACGCTCAAACAACTAAATAACCCCCAAATACGTGAGCCGAGTTTGAGTTTAGCTCTGATAATTTCATTTTAATGGTCTTGTCTGTTTTGGACTTTCTTGACACTTTTTTCTTAGTCTGAGCTAAAAATGTTTATTGTGTTTTATATTTGTTGTTTTTTTTTCGTGATGCTGCATGTAATGGTATTCCTTAAAGAAGTCTGGAACTTAAATCAAATGTATTGAATTGTTTGAAATGCTAGATTATTGATTATTTTGATGTTTTGATTTAAACCATATGCTAATTGACCTTATAAAGTACACTTATGTTTTTTGATAGTATTAACTTGAAACACTTTAGGCCTATTCCGAAAACTTGACTTGAATGCATTAATTTTTAGTGTACATGATATGTATATATACCTTCGTTAGGTCTGTTTTTATTTGTTTTCCCTTCTTTCTTCTCTCTTCTGGACTGACATCCAGTCACCTGTTGAATTATGAAAGGACAAGCTACCCAAGATTGGACATGCAAACTCTAAGTAACACTGAACAGAACTTTCAACAAAACTGGAGACAGCACGAAAGTTTTCTGACTTTTTATTGAATATATGGGGTCCGGCATTG
>NW_023418347.1:0-1035 GCF_002922805.2 Oryzias melastigma | reverse complement strand
GCCTTCGCCCTTCAGTAGCCGGGATAGGCTCCGGCACCCCCGCGACCCCGAAAGGGAAGAAGCGGACAAGAAGATGGATGGATGGATAATCAGTATAAATAAAGTTTAGCATGAAATACAACAGAGGTTTATACTCGATAAACTCCTGTTGTGACAGTAAAATCTTTCTAGAAGCTCTCAGCCCGCATCTGTTTGCTCAGCTGTTGGACAAGTTAAAAAAAACAAACAAATAAATGATTACATAAAAATCTTTGAATTAAAGATACAAAACATTTCTCTAAACAGACTGATCAATACATATGGAGGACTAAAAGGGAAAATTTGATATAAATATATAAACCATTAAATTAATGAATACGTGTCATTATTATTTCAAATTTACATCAAATAAATAAAAGTGCAAATAAATACATAAATGCTAGAGGGCTGCATATAGTTCAGGAAGTTGCAGGGGCCGATCCAGCAGAGTTCATCTCCTCAGAGACTTGAGGCAGTCCACTACAGAACTCCTCCAACAGGCTGTCACCACCATCACACTCACTGGAGTAGAGCGAACAGTAAAAGTCCACAGCCCTCCGTCTGATCTGTTCAGGTCCAATCAGCTCCTCTACCGAGTCAGGCAACAAGGAGTGCATCACTCTTCTGTCCATGCTTCTTCTCCAAACCAAAACAGAAGCTAGAGGGAGCATCTATCCTGAAACTGGAACCTAACCAGAGAGTCCAGCACACGCTACAAGGTCAACTTTTTTGATCTGAGAAGTTCTATGCTGCATATTTGACGTCCGCAGAGGTGGATCTTTGCTTTCTCCGTTTCAGAGAGACCCCCGACTGCTCTGATCCACGCGCCTCAACGTCATCAACTCTCCCGTCCACACACCTAACAACGTGACCCACCACAGACACACCCCCATCCGAACCACAACACTCGGAGGGCTCTTCAGCTCAACTGCTCCAACCACACTCCTTCCACACAGAAGAAGAAGAAATTCTGTAATGAACTCTCTGCCTGGGACACCTTAGTCTAGAGAGGACCTC
>NW_023418346.1:6342-7188 GCF_002922805.2 Oryzias melastigma | reverse complement strand
AGCCCCGATTTGAGAAGATCTGCAGCATGAAGCAAGCCCACACCAATCACTGAAAAGATGTGGACATTCAAGATGCGGTTTTTGCAGAGTTAAATGTTCAGGATTTTGTTATTTTCTTCAGACAGGTGGTAAACTGTAAAAGGCCACTTTCATGCAGGAATGAAGTTTACAAGAAGATGTGTTGAAAGCCATGAACACCATTACATTGTAAAATGTGATGATACATGATGCAGTGTCACTTTTAATAATTGTAAAGGTGATTTGTCTTTTTTTTAAGTTTTGTTCAGGAAGACATTGCCGTTTTGTATGACTTACAATGTTAATTAAAGTCCAGTGGAATTTAGAAACAAAGGATTTGTATGTTTGTGTCTGAGTGTGTGGTGTGGTGTGGGGGGGTGAGGGGGCTCGAAAATATTCTAATCTTCAAAAAGGGGGGCCCTGCAGAAAAAAGTTTGGGAACCACTGGCTTAAACAGTGGTACGCCATCTGGATCTGATTCCAAAAAGAACCTCTCGAGAACACTTTCCACCTGCACCAGCAGCTCTCGTGGTTCTGGGATCTTGGTACGGCAGTGCTCCCTGATGTGCTGCTTTGTGGGGTTAGCTGGATGGATCCCACAGAAGGTGTAGGGCTCTTTCAGCCTCTGGAGGTCAGTTTGGTCCACCACACAAAAAGCTGCCGAAAGGAATTTTGCAAAAGAACTGTAAAGAGGATGATGCTCTGAAATGCACTCCCTGGTGAACCGCCGCATGCAGTGAAATAAGTCAAGCTTGATGTTTATTTCACTGTTATATTTTTTTCGAGATGCACAGGTGTTGGTAGTATCTCCAGCTGTTGCTTCATCCA
>NW_023418346.1:0-4354 GCF_002922805.2 Oryzias melastigma | reverse complement strand
AAAAAGCGTATTCAATAAAAATTTAGCACAAGTACAAGTAATTCCTATGTTCCCTTTAATATAATGTGCTTTAAACACTCACTGAAGAATCAGCATCATGCTGGAATTCTGGCGGATGGTATTCCCAGAGAAAAAAAACAGCATTTAGTTTGTTCGTGCTGGAGTTCATTATAAATCAGTGTCACGTGTGTGAATTGGGGTCTAAATTGAAAGTCTAAATGGAAACAAAATACTGAATTTACATTTAGGATAGTGATGGAAGCAGCAGAATTTAGTTTTTACAGATTTTCTTTTCCTGTTTCAGGAAATGTTGCCTGATTGTACAGATTTGAATATGAAACGGAAAAATGCAGTCAGATATGCTGCTTATATTTTCTGAGAACAGAAACCCCACACCCCCCCCCCACCCCCCGTCTCTGAAAAAGGTAAATACAAAAGAGCAATAGTTGATTGATCATTATTTTTTAATTGATAAATGGTAGAACTATGGTAAAATTCAAAACGAGAAAATCAAAATAGAAAAAAAAACGTTTTGTATTTTTATTTCGGCTTCAAAACTCCTAGCATCACTCGATTAGCGCCCTCTGCTGTTGAATGGATAAAACAGCACTCTTTAATGTGTTTTCAGTGATTGTGATTCATGAAGCAGACTAACTATCACCAGAAACCAGTTGTGAGTAATCTAGAATGTCAAGAACAAGGCGAATATTGTTAGAGATGTGTCCGTTTTGTATGAATCAGGATAGGGACTCTGCAATAACTGAATTTAGAACTGATTAAAGTCTTTGGCAAAGACAGATGCAAAAATCTTGTAATCACTATTTAATAGACATATCGGGGACCAATTGTCAATGAGAAGTATATCTTTTATTCTGATATTGGTATAAGGCTGAGTACACCCCCTCCCCATAACACATACACCCATGACCTCACACACAATGAATACTTACAAAAAAAAAAAACTTGTAAAATAAAGTTAAGGCTTGGCTCTGCTGTGAGGAGATGGTATTGAGGATTCTATCATACCAGGAGCCAGCTCAGTCAAAGGAACATCGCCACGGCGCCCACCCAGACCGGGACAGCAATGGAGTCCACTGGTGGACTCCACAGTGGTGGACTAATTTAACACATTCTCAATGAGAAACACATGTATTTCACAATTAAATAAAAATGAAATGTAATAAATTAAAACGTGCCAGAAAATTAAATAAAAACAAAAATATCTGGAAAATTAAACAGGATCTTCTGCACTGGGAAGAATAACTTTTATTAAGACATTTTGATGAGAATAACGTACATTTATTAGGCGTTACATTAGGCTAAAAAAGACAAAACAATCTTGTAACCACCTAATAGCTGTCTTCTGTACAGGAAAGGAAACATTTATTAGAATTTTTTTTTTAAATGAAACAAAAGATTTTAAAAAAAATCTACTGGGTAGTATCTCTGCTTTTTTCAATTCTATACCAATCCTCTGTCAAATTCATCTGCTTTACTAAAATGAATGACTTGGGGTGCCAGATGAGTTATTCTCAGACAATGGCAGACAGCTGGTGAGCCAGGAGATGGAGGATTTCAGCACGGAATGGGGTTTCAAACACACCACCACCAGTCCCACTTTTCCACAGTCGAATGGACAGGCTGACAGGGCTGTACAGACAGTAAAAAACCTGTTGAAGAAAGCACAAGACAGTGGTGGTGACCCATACTTAGCCCCGCTGGAATACCGGAATACGCCGCTAGGTGGGGTTGGCCTTTCACCGGACACAATTACTCCTTGGAAGAAGGCTCAAATCAAAATTACCAGTGACAAAGACATTGCTACAGCCTGCTCTTCATGAAAATGCCAGAAGTGACCTTGTGCGAAGACAGAATAGTCAAAAGAAATCCTTTGATCAAAGAACCAGGATGCTATCTGAACTGCAAGATGGGGAAAATGTGAGGTAGCAAGGCAGCAAGTGGGAACCAGCCACTGTGGTAAATAAATACAATCTGCCAAGATCCTACATGGTCAAAACTCCAAGTGGACAAGTGCATAGGAGGAACCGGAGACATTTACTCCAAACTAAAGAGACTTCGTTTCCAGGGACATTCCATGACACTCTGTCAGATAACACATGTGAAGTGGAACCAGACACAGTTTCAAGTGTGGACCCATCCTGCTGTACTCAAGATGGTTTTGCTGAACAACAGAGTCAGGAACTGATGACTGACAACACTGTGTGTGTCAACAGCCCTGTCAAAAGAACACGCTGTGGTCGGCCTGGAAGAATCCCACAGCGTTATCGGGTCTCAAGAAAGAAAGAAAGAAAAAAAACATCTAATATTTAGGTGTAATGGATTCAGTTCAATGCTTTGAGTAAATAATTTGAAAGAGCACAAGTTTTGTACATTTGGAGAGGTTGTGTACCAAATTATGTTGTTATATATTTCAGTCCTGATGTAAGTTACAGGTATTTATGTTGGTAACATTGAAGTTATTCTTTTGAGTTTGGTCTGATTAACAAATCCAGTTGGTATTTAATAAGTTAATTGAGTCTATTCAGAACTACAGTAGGATTCAGTGTCTGTAAAAAATAAAAATAAAAAAAAAAATAAAAATAAAAAATAAAAAGTGTCGCTGTAGCTTCATGAGTTTGGTGTTTCTGTGTTGTACCAGACGGCAGAATAAAACATGGTAGACTGAAAACTGGACTCTGTGCACGTCGTATATAACACTTCAGTTAAAGATCCATGGTAGGTACTTGTGCTCCGGGTTTCTCACTTCACGTTTCTTCTGATCGTATCGTCCTTGTTGTTCTTACACTTGGTCATCCCCCATCAATAAGGCGCCTGAGAGCGGCTTGACGCACACATCCTTGAATGCCAGATTCGGGTTAAAAAACAGAAACAATTGCAGCAAAAAATAAGAAATGCTTTCTAGTTAACCCAAAAACAACTACTGGGGCTACTTTCTAAAGTGTAAGAACCAAAGCGAGCCCCCTCTGTTTTGGTCACTGCATCTCCTTCACCTCCTGAGTTGGACTCCCGCTCTTAGAGTGAGTTTGGAGAGGATTTTTTTCTCGCGCTGGAAAACAGAAAACAGTCCAGTCCGAATGTAGAAGACGCTTTTTCTCCCCAACAAACACCAAAAAGTCATCTGCGGAAGTGCGTAAAAGCGAGCCTCCCCAGCTGTACAATGAAAAGCTGCCTCCGCGGTGGCGCACGGAGCGTTTCAGGACCTGCTCTCGTGCGGACAGCGCCCGCGCTTCCAACCCCTAACCCAGACGCGCCGGCCAGCTGCCCGTCACTCACACAGAAAGCGGCCAATCACAGGTCGGGAGCGCCCGCTACGTCACCGCCAGCCCCGGGTAGATGGGGAGGGGGAAGGCGGAGATTGGCGGAGGGGAATCCCGTGAACCAATGACGCCTCGCACTCATTGTGCGTCCACCAATGAGGAAGATCGGAGCGGCGACGCTTGGCTTTGGGAGTATATAATCATATGTTTAATTTCAATTAACGAAGTATAAAAACCCAACGCCTTAATAGGCATTTGCGCTCAATTTATTCATGTCAATGCAAAATGGCTAATTAATTAGGTCTTACTAAAAATGAGGCTTAGTTGCAGCAAACCTTTAGAAATACGGGAATAAAGAAGTCTTAAAGCAACTCTTACAGAAAATGAATATAAGCATCAGATGCTTAAGAAATAAAAGCACATGAAAAATTTAAATAAATTTTATGTTTTGTATTCTTTCCAGCCAGGGTTGTTTTTCTGACATGCAGACACTCCTCTCACAGAAGTAAACTGCCGCTGTTGTCTCTCCGATTTGTAAATTAAATACATAAGCAATTAAACAAATCCAAACACGATCAATCATGTACACAAATTGTTTTTGCTTTAGGGTTGGACATTTGGAGAAAACTTTCATCAGGGTAGGAGGACTTTAATCCGGGGATCCAAATTCATTACCATATTTCATTACCTCTTCAGAGACTGGAGAGGTGGAGCAGCACGCGCGTCCTCAGGCCTCTGACGCAGACTGTCACCTGACAGGTGCAGCAGCCACGGGGGCCTCATGGCCGCCCCTAGTCCTGTGGTAGAAGAAGGAGCACCTGAGGTCAAAGTGAAAGTCATGTGAGGCCTCCTGCCCTCCCCTTTTGCTCCTCCTAAATCTGTCACTTACAACTGCGCAATGATCTGCTTATAAACTGATGTTTCAGAAGAAAACTGAATAATGTTATTAAGTTGTTTTTTTACTGAAAGTTATCTATTTTATCTATAGAAATTATATTTTTAAACGGAGTTTGAAACCAAGAGAAAAATATGATCGCTTTTACGCACGGCAACCCTGCGCATCACAACCCCAACAT
>NW_023418345.1:6249-6924 GCF_002922805.2 Oryzias melastigma | reverse complement strand
AACACGTTTTATGTTACTGCGTCAGGGAGAGTGTCACGACCACCTGCGGGTTTGGACTTGTGAAAGAAGACATAAGGACCAAGAAGAGTTAATACAGAAATGTTTATGTTGAACTGTTTGAAAAGAAAAAAAAAAGAGCAGAAGAAATGTTTGAGTTTAAGATGATTGAGCCTTATTGTTAATGTTTAAAGAACAATATAATTTAATAAGAGAGTAGCTTACTTAAGGGAGGAGGTGTTGTGTAAGCGGAACCATAGTTGGGGTTCAAGGGTTCCGGGGGGAACTATGTTGGTGTAACACCAGAATGAACGGAGATTAAACGTGGAGTTGAATTGCAACCGTCCTGTGTCCGAGTGATCCTGTGTCTACCTGAGTCCCTTTACATAACATTGTCCGCAATCTATGCTGAAATAAACAATATCAATCAATCAATCAATCAATTTGCTTAGATTGCATGTGATGTAATAAATATATATACACTTGCAGTGCTTGATGTTCTGATAACTGCAGGAGGTCCACAGATTGTCTGATGTTAGCCTCGCGCCCGAAGCTCTTCACTCGGACATCACTCCTGGTTTTGTTGATGAAGAAAAAGTCTGATAAAAGAGTCGGCCCTGCCCTTTGAAATGCGAATATCGGTTGGATCAAACTCAACGAATCCTGTGAAGGTTTGAG
>NW_023418345.1:1886-5325 GCF_002922805.2 Oryzias melastigma | reverse complement strand
GAAAAATAGCAGCTGGGCTAATTCTGACTCATTGCATACATTGCTCTTAATGTGCACTGTTAAACATTATTATTAAAAGGGTCTGTTATAAATGACCCACAAAAAATGTCTACTATGATTTTGTGTGTGGTTCAGTTAAAACGCAAAGGTTGTAACACAATCTTTAAACCCAAACAAAAACAGATATGTTATAAGTAGGTCAAACACACATTTCCATTTGCCTCAGATAGGGATGTGACATGTTTTAAAAGTGGCTGAAATTAAAAGACAATTAAATTAACCATAAATTTAAGACTGCGTTGGATCCACAAACTAGGCTGCATTCCAAATAGGGCTGGGCGATATCGCAAAAAAATAAAATCACGATTTTTTTCAATTTTATTTCACGATTTCGATTTTATTACAATTTTTTTCATTAAATTCAAATTGACATAAATTGATTGACAAAAATTGAATTATAATGATTTTAGTTAAAATAAGTAAACACATTTTGAACAAATGTTTACATTTATTCAAATTAAATACTTATTATCTATTAAGATTAATCTGTAAATAGTGCAATAATTGCTCCTTCTACTGATACAGGTAATGCATTGGTGTCAAATGAACCGCTTCTAAATATCTGTGAGTTTTTATTTTGCCTCTGTTCTGAAATTCACAAAACAGAGCTTGTAAATGATTGTCACTCACAGTAGCGGTTTTAGGCACGGGCAATACGGGCAGCTGCCCGGGGCGCCGATTCAAAGGGGGCGGCATCTCACTGCTGGGAGGAAAAAATAATCTGCACAACTATGTTTTCTACTACCTGTCATGTTTCGAACGGCCTGAAATCAGCGAAATGGCGCCCTCTGCTGGTGCAGGCGCACCTGTCGGCTGAGCAGGAGACGGACAGGTGTGAAGAAAAAGGGAGGGGTGGAGCGGGCAGTTCAGCTGCGGGTCTCTCCTAAATAAAAAGGACGGATGAAGAAGGAGGGCGGGGTCTACTCTGTAGAATGTTTTATTTTTTTAAGTCAGTCATAACATGACATTCTATAACCCATGTTTCAATACAGGAAGAGCTCTAAATTAACAACCACCAATCGTGGGTAAAACTTTATTTTGGCGGTCAGAAAAACTCTTGACAGGTGAGTCTCTGTTCTTCATCTCTGAGGCTCAAACACAACGAGGATGGAGTCTGCTTCTCCTCCACTGCTGATCACCACAAACATCCATTTTAGAGTTCTTCAAACATTTAATCCTGACTTTATTGCGCTGATTTAATGGATTTAATTGTCACATTCACCGCTGGCACAAGGTGCGTTCAGGGGCTGTGTGGAATTTCCGCACTTATGCACTTGCATTCAGAACTCGCTATTGCTGCATTCAGGTGTGCTGGGAATTTCTAGCTTTTGCTCACACTGACCTCAGCAACACAAACACACACTCATTCGGTGCTCAATTTCATTGTGACTCACAACAACACTGATCAGTATTACATACAATTATGCAAAAATGTTGCACATATTTTTAATTAAGCATGTTTATATATGCATGACATTAAAAAAACAACTTTAAAATAATTATTTTATTGTTCTTCACTAGTTTTAATCTTTATTCTTCTGTGATTGAAAAAAAACATTTCTGATTTGAACAAAGTCAATTTCTTAAAATTTTTTAAATATATTAAAAAATGATTAGAAATAAACTTTAGAGCTTTGATAAAAAGTTTGTGCTTTCCTGAGTAAGGAATGTGATATATAGGTTTGACTAAAATTAATAGAATCAACAATACTAAATTGTGACTAAAACTAAACCCTATTTTAGTCAAAAGACTATGACTAAAACTAAATTAAAATTCTCTGTCAAATTTAACACTGGACGCAACGAATTAAGAAAATTATGTGCGAACTCACACTTTTTACAAAGACATAATAAATAAATAGATAAAAAGTGCGACCGACAATAAGATTTAGGTTCTTTCAAAAGCTAGCTACGAGCTAACAAAAAAATGCAGCAACGTGCATCTTGATCGCACATTTGACGTGTTTCCAACATGAATTTCCATCAGTTTTTGTGCAGGTTGAACATAAATATGTGCAATTAACATCCGCTATGTTTAAAAACATGAAACATTAATAAAAAAATACATCAAAGAACCAAACTAGCATGTCTCTCATGAGTTGCTAGCACCCACTTTAGCACACAGTTCACGGTTCCCAGCCTGATTTCTCTCTAATAAAATGCGATTCCTGTCCTGTAATGATTCCTCTCCATCGGATTAATTTGTTGTCAAGGTTTTTGAAGTCGATTACAAAACACTGCGTCTCCTTTTGTGCTTCTTTTGCTACTTTTTCGGACCTCCACCATTCATTCTGCAGGCGATCTGCGCAGCGCCCGATCCGCCTGGGTTATCCCAAACACACTTATTAATTACAAGAAAACACACCAAGGAGGAGGAGGGGCAGTTAACAAGCTTTTGCCTTCTCGCTCTTGCAGCTTTTCGTAGAAGATTGTGATAAAACGATCTCTCCAAAATAACAGATCGTCAGCTTTGGAGATCGTAAGACGGTTTTATATCGTCATATCGCCCACCCTTAACTCCAAAAGCATTAATCGTGCCTCAAAAGGCACTATTGTTCTTAATTACATTTCATTTAGAACATTTTTCATTATATGATGTCTAATGCACTTAACTTGACCAACATATATACTTCAAATTAAAAAAAAAAACTCACCTGGTTTGGACCTTTTAAGTTTTTTCTGATTTTACACTTCCCCTGAGCTCCCTTTTTAAGCTTTGAGTGGGAGGGATCTTATTTTAGTTTCATTTTCAGTCTCTTCTGTAAAATGATATGAGGCAACATTCTTGAGAGAAAAGTATGCCTATTTAATGCTCAAAAGTTTTAACCCTTTGGAACCATCTGGCGCCTGAGGGCATCCTGCCAAAGGGTTGTGAGATCAGCATTATAAAAAAATGTCTATGATAAAAGTATATACTTTATTATTATGCCAACTGCTGTTTAAACCTACAATTAAAGTCTGTTTGACCTGCATAAATGAAATTTATGGTTTTCTGCATGTCATCTGGGGCAGGGGTCCTCAAACTTTTTGTTGTGAGGGCCACATATCTGTATTCGTCTCTAATGGGGGACCGGGTCGGTTTTGTAAGCTAACACAAAAAGTGCAACAATCTAAACATTTGTCTAAATGTAAACAACTGTGTTTTTCCAGAAAGCTACACACAACTATATTTTAACAATCCCTTTCTGTAATCTTCACAGAGAAAATGAATCTAAAACAGTCCAAAAAGTAAACCAGTAAATAGAGAATCCTCTCCTATCATGGTTCTTTTGAGGTGTTGGAGAGCTGCAGCTCCTCTCAACCAGTGTGCCGCGGTGCACTGGTTGAAAAACAGTGGTTTAATTTACTGGTGATTGATTGAATATGAATTTTGCATATC
>NW_023418345.1:361-1044 GCF_002922805.2 Oryzias melastigma | reverse complement strand
GCTATTCTGCTGAAGCTTTTAATGAGCAACAAAATAAGTCTTATACAGACCTGAAAAACAACAATCCAGTAGCCGTGCTCTTCATGATTATACTTCTTAGAAAGGTCATCGTTGATGTCATGTTATGCTAAGGCTGTCTGATTCTTTGACCCTGTCTGCAACAATCTGATACAGACAGGAAGTGGAGCAGATGCCCCACCCCCAAGTGACACATGATCTGTTTTAATTCAATTCAATTCAATTTTATTTATATAGCCCAATATCACAAATTCAATTTGCCTCATTGGGCTTCATGCCTGTAGTTTTTACAGATGCACAGATGGAGTCATAAAATATGCACAATAGGTAAAAACTAAACAGACTATAAAGAACGGTCATCCCTGTCCTTAGACCCTCCCTCGCGGTAAGGAAAAACTCCTAAAAAAAACCTGAGTCAGGAAAAAAAGAAGAAACCTTAGGGATTCCCACATGAGGGAGAGATCCCATCCCAGGACGGATGGGATGGGGACGGATTGACCAGATTAGATGTGGTGGCTGTGTTTTTATAGGTTACCTGCTGCCATTCATTTACAAAGAGACAGACATGTGACTTTCTATAGAAGAACAGTAACATGAGTTTAGACCAGGGTTGGGAAAACTATGGGCCATTAAACTATTTCATCTGGCCTGCCAAACTTAATGTT
>NW_023418345.1:0-344 GCF_002922805.2 Oryzias melastigma | reverse complement strand
TAAAAAAAACCTGAGTCAGGAAAAAAAGAAGAAACCTTAGGGATTCCCACATGAGGGAGAGATCCCATCCCAGGACGGATGGGATGGGGACGGATTGACCAGATTAGATGTGGTGGCTGTGTTTTTATAGGTTACCTGCTGCCATTCATTTACGAAGAGACAGACATGTGACTTTCTGTAGAAGAACAGTAACATGAGTTTAGACCAGGGTTGGGAAAACTATGGGCCATTAAACTATTTCATCTGGCCCGCCAAACTTATCTTTCTTAATGTTTTATAATGATGGTTTCCCAGCGAAGATGGTTTACTACAAATTCTGTACAATGACCTTTGTTTAGGTGCAG
>NW_023418344.1:4971-6929 GCF_002922805.2 Oryzias melastigma | reverse complement strand
GTGGTATCTTACACTGATTCAAGAGGGACTTAAAACATCTTTTCTAATCATCTTTTGTTCTAATCCCCACAGCAATGCTGACAAAATAAAAGTCAACCGAGCGTTAGCATTAGCCGTCCTATTGGAAATTCTGTTATTCATTAGCATTAAGCTAGCAGATTTTAGCTTTATGTGTTAGATCGATCTCTACTTTCATGGATTGATTATTGATTTATTAAGCTTGAACTGATTCAGATTGATTAATCAATTTTATCAACCCAGCCCTAACTATGGCACAAAAAGTATTTGTTTGTTGTACTTGCAGAGAACATTTGATTGTGTCTTTGGTTGCAACTACTTTTATATCTACATGCTACATGCTAGTTACCATTCTTTTTCTGATTGTTTCTCTGTTTGGACACTGACTGTATGCTGACATGATTTCATCCTCTATCTCAGTCCAGTAATCTCTTTTAACATATTTTGTGAATCATAAGAGATATTTGAGTTTCTGCTTTTACCAGATTTTCCGCACAATAAGGTGCACTTAAAAGCCTTCATTTTTTTTCAAAAACCAACAGTGCGCTTTTTTTTTATACACACACGCACAAAAAAAGAACAACTGGAAAGGGGGGAAATACTCACTAGACTGAATGAGATTGTCCATCACATTTGTGTGAATAAAGAAGCAGCACAACCCCCTTGACGTATGCTATGTATACGAAAAACTGGAGATTGTACGAGTTAGTAAAGTATTCCATTTATAACCTCACAAAAATTCAATATAAAACTCACTTTCAGAATATGATTTCTTTCATAAACCTTTTAAAAACGATGTGAATGAGGTTTTTCAAAAAGAAAACTGAACATAAATTCCACAACAAAACTTTGCATTTGGTCTTTCAAAATAAAGCACTATAGATATGTTAACATTTGCTACAGTCCTAGTAATTTCTATAAACAAATATTTTACATTAAAAAAGTCTGATTAAAAAATACAAAAAAGTTTGTCTTTATTATTTAAAGATTGATCAGCTTTGCTTTAAACACTTAAATTAAAACCATTGTCTCCCCTCTAGGTCACTTGCATTAGATTTCTGCAGATTCCTCTTCTTATTTTGTTCCCTCTATCTTTAGGTTTTTTCCTTCCACTAGTTGAGTGTATTTATAACTGGGAAGCTCTCAGCGGGGAGCAGTGAAACTGAAACAATAAAGCTGGAGATCATAAAATGGAAGATAAAAAAAGCAAAAAGCAAATGGAGCTTAACCGTGATATTAATCCTCTAGTAAACCTTTCAGAGTTTGTCACACGTATTTAGTTTGTATTCCTGAAAACATGAATTGTAATGTTAAAATGTGAGTGCTGTGTGCTTATTGCTTCCAATCTAATAAAGATCCCTCTACAAAAGCAGTGTCTTAAGCCCCCTTTGGTTCTGCTCACAGCCTGAAACAGGACTTATCATGTTTAATAGCGGGAGCAGAGATCCCACAGCTGATCATTTCAGCATCACTCAGTACAATGCCTGTTTTTGGTGGATGAGTGGCTCTCTGGGGACAATCCAATTGGTAAAAGAGGGGAAGGCACACTGTTCCCATGTAGCGATGGATCAATTGTTCACGGCTGAACCTCCCATCACTCACTGGGATGTCCAGGGCCGGAGGCGCAGTGACAGCACTTAGCCTCATTCATGAGTGGGAATGAACCCCCGGGAACATCCACCTTCAGCAGCACCTGCTTTGTGTGCTTTAGTTCATGAGAGTTGGGAGGGCTGTTGGATCTGGAGAGCATTAAGATCCAAAAGCAGCTGCACTATTTTTAAAGAGCAGTGCCCTCTTCTGGTAGTTCGGTGTTAAACACTCGTTATAGTGCTTTTTCAGACTTGTGAAGCCAAAAAAAAAAGGCATTAAGTTTGATTGTTTCAGTGTGAGTGCAGAATGCTTAATCTGTGCTAAAAAGGCTGAAGCATTTTACCAAGCGC
>NW_023418344.1:0-1793 GCF_002922805.2 Oryzias melastigma | reverse complement strand
GACTCCATCTCGATAAAAGCTAAAATTTAAGAATTTCTCCTCCATTATCAATTTTCCAACGGTTGCTACTTTGGTAACTTAAAGTATGTCACCATCAAATCCAATGCCCTGATTTGTTAGTTTGTTCTGCTTTAACTTTAAGGCACGCTCAATGACTACGCGTTTTGTACGTAGAGCCTGAAAACGGCCAAAGAAACTTGGGTACACAAGTTTTTAACACAGAAACCCGAAATGCACATTTACATACATCTATGTAGACTTTTCATTGAAAGAGGTTACTCAATCCTTTAATTACCCAAAAAACAAAACAAACAAACAAATCCCCAAATAAAAGGCATTTTTTCTGCTGTTTGTTGCCTTGGTATGGAGCCCCAAAAGAGACATCAAATTTGAAAAAAAAAAGGAAAAGTAAAAAGAAATGTTTTTGACTAAAATATATAGACAGTTATCCAGATTTTTTTTACTTTAATTTTTAGGATAAAAAAATATGGATAGTAACTGGTGTGCACCAGTTACTATCTAAAAACTTTTTTTTTACTTCAATTTTTTAGGAAAAAAGAACGTTCTGGTTAGTAACTTGTGTGCACCAGATAGTGACTGAAAAATGAAATGTTTTTTCTAAAAATTGAAGTAAAAAACAAATCATAAAAAAATACTGACTGGTGCGCACCAGTTACTTTCCATTGTACATCAGTCAGCGACTAGAATTTTTTTATGCAATTTTTAGAAGAAAAACTTTTTTTTTTCAATTTTTTTTCCTTCCATTTTTTTTTCTTCTATGTCCCTATGTGGGCTCCGTACCTCGGGGAGTAATACACACAATCAATATTTTTAAAATCATGTTTTCTAAATGTTTCCCACCGTTTGGTTGAGCAGGCGGTTAAGGGGTTAATTGGTATTGCCAAGGGCAACTGGATCACTGACTGGGAGTAAGATAACATAGAGATAACATTTCTACTTAGCTGCATCAGTGTTGAAGGATTGTCTCAGAAAGTATATTGAAGTCTTTATTGCTCCATATAAAATCACGTCTTTTAAAGAAAAAATAAATGTCCCCAAACAGAATTTAGCAAATCTTTCCAACTAGAATTACTCTCTTCTTCCACAGTCAACCTGTCAGGAGAAATCACATTTCAAGATGCTAAAATGAATAATTTGGAGCATGGAACCACAAGAAGTTCTGATGATTTAATCGCTTCATTTTTATTTGTAGACAGCCAACGGTTTTATACTCTAAACTTCTACTTGTCTTCTGTTTGCTTCTGTTTTGGACATTTAGAAAAATAGACTGAGAGGAAAACATTTGTCTTTGTGTGTTTCCTTTTTTCTTTTTTAATTGAAAAGTGAGTTTTGGAAACAGCACCACAGATACAATCCTGTCATTGCAGGCTCAGGTTGTAACGTTTGTCACATGATATCATTTATATAGACTCAGATTAACGGGTAATGTGAACAGGAAATGACTGCACTTCTGTCTTACTTGGTAATGACCTGATCAGAAGTCTACTGTTCCTGGACAGAATGTGAATCTAAGCTGTTACTCATGGGTGTTAAGTGGTGCATGAATCAGGCAGTTGAAGGCATTTATCAACCATTTTATTCCTATTATTATACATTGAAAATTATTTTCCACTTCTGCTTTTTTTATATAAAAGAAATGTGATCACAAAAGTAATAAAGTTGTACACCTTTAACGGTTTAGGAATGAGATTGAGCTCCATGTCAAATCCATCCGTCCATTTTCTTAACCTACTCAGTTTTTCCAAGGTCACGTGGACGCTGGAGCTTATCAA
>NW_023418343.1:6124-6938 GCF_002922805.2 Oryzias melastigma | reverse complement strand
AAGAGGTGTGAAACTC
Source organism: Oryzias melastigma (assembly GCF_002922805.2). Classification (NCBI taxonomy): domain Eukaryota; kingdom Metazoa; phylum Chordata; class Actinopteri; order Beloniformes; family Adrianichthyidae; genus Oryzias; species Oryzias melastigma. The sequence continues at coordinate 6,922 of NW_023418343.1, read as the reverse complement.
AATCCTGACAAATGTCGAATCTGCGTGCATGAAGTAAGCTACTTCGGTCACACGCTGTCACACGAAGGCTTGAAACCGGACCCCAGGAAAATTAAAGCGATCCAAGAAATGCAAGCACCACAGAGCAAGACCGAGCTGGAGACAGTTCTCGGTATGTTCACATACCTGGCCCGGTTCACACCACGTCTGTCAGAAGTCAATGAACCGCTGCGACAACTGCTAAAAAAAAACAGTGATTTTAAATGGGATGCAGCTCATGACAGAGCATATCAGGAAATGAAAGACCTGATAACACAGGAGCCAGGTCCAGTTCTAACTTATTTCGACCCCCAGAAGGAGCTGCGTCTTCAAGTAGATGCTTCCAAAAGTGGACTTGGTGCAGTCATACTCCAGAACGGCAAACCAGTTGCCTATGCATCAAAATCCCTCAACAGAACAGAACAAAACTACGCGCAAATTGAAAAGGAGCTATATGCAGTGCTTTTCGGCTGCAAGCGTTTCCACGAATACATTTATGGTAGAAAAGTCATTGTAGAATCAGACCACAAGCCATTGGAGTCGATCATAAAGAAACCCCTCGCTGCTGCTCCACCACGGCTACAGAGAATGATCCTGCAGCTCCAGAGATATGACATCAGCATAATCCACCTACCCGGTAAAGACATACCAGTCGCTGATACTCTGTCTCGCAAAGCCATTCCATACATGGATCAAGCATTAAATGAAGGAATGGAAGCCCAAGTACATGCAGTAATGAGCAACCTTGCAGTCAGTGACAAGAAACTAATGGAAATTAAA
>NW_023418343.1:0-1530 GCF_002922805.2 Oryzias melastigma | reverse complement strand
TCTCAGATGGAGAAAATTCAAATAAATAAATAAATAAAATAAACCATCAAACTTGTTTTGCATATTAAATCAATTCTTTCTTCATTAAAATACCATAATCATATGATATATTATGTTTAAAAGCATGAAACATGTTTTTTTTTTAACTCTCAGACACATTCCTTATTAGAAACAATGGCACTGCAGGGGCACTTTGACCTCATCAAGATGGCGGCGCGTTGAGACGTCAGCTCCAATAGGGGGCGACAAGCATGCGGCGTCTATCTATGTCTATGGGTTGGTGTGTAGCACTACTCGCATATGCTGCCGGGACAGAAGGAAGATCCGGCTGCAGCGGAAAGGAGCGGATCGCCCGCGTTGCACGTGCATCAGCGGCCGTGATCGGTCAACCGACAGTCCGTGACAGCGCGCGGGGTTTAATTTGGAGTCCCAACCGAGAGACGAGCGCGTTTATTGAGAAATCTGAGCTCGAATGGCGCTCAGTGTGAAGGCCGCAGCACCTCACAGCGCCGCTCCACGATGATATCCCTCCTCCACTACTAAATCCAGTCCCTGTTTTGCCACAAACTCTCATTGCAGCATCCCCGTTACGGTGTAATTATAAGGTTATAAATGACATAAATGACAAATTTAAACATTTATGTTGATATTTGTGCTTTTCTCCGGAGTTAACTGTAGTTTTGAATGCCGTCCGTCGGCCTCGCGGATCGTGACCGGGATGTGTGTTTGTAAACAGACCCGCTGTCCTTGCAGAAGCGCCGCGTGGGCAACAGCTTCCCCAAAAGTCACTGCGCGTCACGCGGGGACGCGCAACAGTTTGACCGGATACTTCCCCATAGCTCCCTGTTGGTGCAACACCTGTTAGCATGCACGTTTCTGCAAAGGCTGCTGTAAAATAATGAATACCAGTGTTCCAGAGTTTTAGTGCAATTATTATGGAGGGATGGATGAAAAATCCCCAAACAAACACACGTGACCCCCCAAAATGGTATAAATGATCTTATGAAAACCCCATTAATGTTTGAGCATGCATCACTTTGCTTCTGTAATTAATATAAAATAAAATAAATGAAGGTTCTAGATCAGGGGTCTGCAACCTGAGGCTTTTGAGCCCCATGTGGCTCTTTTACTCCTCCATAGTGGGTCGCTAGTAGAGAAAAAATAAAACAAAACATTTTTTTTAAGAGTAAAGGTTACTAAATTTGCATTGATTTAATTTAGATTAGTTAAGTTTATCAGCTTAAGGCTGAGGTGCACCTAAACGTTTTTCCATCTCTGCTGAAATAACAAGGCAAATGCAGAAATAAAATAAAACACTAAACAAAACTTTCGTTAAAAAAATAAATAAATAAACTTATGTTGTCTTATCTTTCAGGTCATTTTATGACTTTAAAGCGCACATTATCTTGTGTGTAAATAGTAGCTATCAAAGAAAAATATTTTGTGTGTATTGTTTCTGTTTGGTCATAAACCATAACAGCAGTACTAAGTAGGAAAATGACTTGTCCCAGTATCGCTTTTTTAATTTTT
>NW_023418342.1:5325-6954 GCF_002922805.2 Oryzias melastigma | reverse complement strand
CTGATCTTCTGCCTCCGACCCTGCTACTCTGATTGCCTGCCGCCTGCCCTGACCTTCGCCTGGACTCTGACTCCTCTTCTCGCTCGTCTCTGATGATCCCATGCCCGTGTATGACATCTGCCTGTCTGACCCTGCTTATTCTGTGGACTGTTAATAAACCTGCTGCACGTGGAACCAGCTGTCTGCCTGTTTGTGACAATTGGGGGGTCACTGGTGTGGACAAGTTCCAAAAATATTGTTTCCTCACTGCAGTACCAAGCCAGATTTCTCGATTTATGCTTTACATCCTTTTAGTATTTATTTATTCATTCATTTATTTTTTCTTTCATGGTGTGGCGATATGTCGATGTGTGTTTGTGTTTGTGCGTGTGTGTGGAAAGTTGGGGTTGTGGGTATAATCTTTTGTTTTTAAAATGTTTTATTTTTTATGTTAAGCACTTTGAGTGAAATTTGTTTTTTTAAAAAGTGCTATACAAATACAGTTGATTTGATTTGATTTGAAGAAAAAAAATCATAATTTGTAAATGAAAATATTTAATATTTGATTTCAAAAACTTTTTTTCTGCTTTCAAAAATATTTTTGCGTTTGTAGGACAAAGATTTTTATATGCGTAGTGCTTCATCTCACTCTTGCCCTATCTTTGATTTTGTGTTGAAAATTTTCTCTGTTTTACGTTTGTGCCACCCCAAACAGCCTGCTGATTCAGGCCGGATCTAGGCACAGGTGTGGATGCATTTCCTGTATGTGGAAGCAAATCGGTTGCACCGTCGGCTCGGGGGCTGGCACAGAGATGACGGGTAAGATTGTGATTGGTCAGGACTATTAGACCACTGTCACGTGACACGGGGAATGACACACTTCCGCCATAACAATGCACGGATTCTTCCCGAGTAAAAAAACGAGGAGATCCGAACAAATACGTTAAGAATCACAAAAGGAGAAGGAATATTTGCAATCAGCCGCAAAAACCTTGACAACGAAATAATCCGATCGAGAGGAATCATCACAGGATAATGATCGCTATTTTAATAGAGAAAAATCAGGCTGGGAGGAAGGATGAAGTTTGAGGTAAAGTGGGTGCTAGCGAGTAGCATGCAAGCTTGTTGTTGGTCGCACATTAAAAAAAAGAAAATAATTATTCGCACGTACCTTTTCTAAATACATCCTGCCAATGTTGAACTTCTTTGTGGTCCCATGGACCGGATGAAGTCCCGCTAGAATATGCAGCTCACGTTCTGCTCCGTTACACAAACACTGAGGAGAGCAGACGTTAGTGAAGGAGCTGTCAATGCCAAAATAATAAATAATAGCCCGAGTAGATCTCAACACTTTATCCTTTCTTTTTTTTAAAAATAAACTTTACTGTAAACGTCAGTTTCAGTACAGAAAAACTGCAAATTAGCCAACTCATTTGTTACAGTTGTGTGACGTCATCACTAGTCGCAAGCCCCCGAGCCGAACTGACAGGCCGAGCACATCTGCTACCTACACCGGAACTGGAGACTGGTGCATGATGGGAGGAGAGCTCTCTCTGGTGGTCGGAGTAAATGGTAAATGGTAAATGGCGTATACTTGTATAGCGCTTTCTACCCTCCTTCGAGGGCCCAAAGCGCTTCACAGTCACAGAC
>NW_023418342.1:1187-3371 GCF_002922805.2 Oryzias melastigma | reverse complement strand
ATACTCAGAAATGTAAAAAACAAAATTATTTCTTATTATATTTGTTCTCTTCCATAAGAAAAATGCCACGAATTCATGTTAAAAACTCTAAAATCATTAGTATCATTGGAGGGGGACATTTTAGGGGCTTAGGAGGATTTTACATCTGAGCCTACCCCCATCCTGGCTACCCTTCACTAGCTGCCTGTGAATTTCAGAATTCATTTTAAGATTATTTTATTTGTTTTTTAAATCTTTGAACAACTGTGCACCGCCAGACCTCTCTGAGCTTCTCTGTCCCTACACCCCAACTCGGAGCCTCAGGTCAGCTGATCAGCTTCTCCTGGAGGTACTGAGGTCTAAGAGGAAGCTCAGGGGACCACTGTCTTAAAAGACTTCTGGGATCAGAGAGGAACTTTGGGAGCAGCAGAGAGAGAGAGAGGACTCCACCAGAATCCACTGATGAGATTTGAAATGAGATTCTGTGATCTCCTGATGAACATAGATTCAGTTCTGTAATGATGTACCAGACCATAAATTGACTAGAAACTGACTTTAGAACTGTCTGCAGAAACTCCAGAACTGAATCAGCTAAAACACTTAGATTAGATTAGATTAGATTCAACTTTATTGTCATTACACATGTACGAGTACAAGGCAACGAAATGCAGTTTGGCATCCAACCAGAAGTGCAATAGGCAGTAAGAGCAAGTGGTATAAATATTATAAATAAGTATGGTACAGGTTATTATACAGTATATGGGAAGTATTTACAGATCACTAAAAAAACTGAGCAAGATATACATAATGACTGAGGTACTTTGAACATGTTATACAGATGAATGATTCGTTTAAGAAAAAGGGGGAGAAGACTATAAATAAAGACTTGCGAATATACTTTACAAAAGAGAGATATATGATGTTAAATAAATGAGGCTATACAAAACGGATGACGATGTCAATTTACAGTGCAAAAAAAGCAAAATACTATTATTGGAAGTTAAACTGTGCAAACAGGATGTAGCATGTGCAACGTAGATCAGTAGTGCCGGAGATGAAAGTGTACGTTAATAACAGTGCCTGTGAGTTGGTGAGTGGGGGGGTCAGCGGGGGACAGAGTTCAGGAGAGTCACAGCTCTGGGGAAAAAGCTGTTTCTCAGTCTGCTGGTCCTTGTCCGTAGGCTTCTGAAGCGCCTGCCTGAGGGCAGGAGGGAAAATAATCCATATGCTGGGTGGGAGGACTCTTTCAGAATGCTGCGGGCCCGACGCAGACACCGCTTCTTCTGGACGTCCTCAATGGCAGGGAGAGGAGTTCCTGTGATGCGCTGGGCCGATTTCACCACGCGCTGCAGGCGTTTGCGCTCTGCAGCAGAGCAGCTTCCGTACCAAACAGTTACACAGTTTGTTAGGATGCTCTCTATCACGCAGTGGTAGAAGTTCACCAGGATGGCTGAAGACAGGTGGTTCTTCTTCAGTGTCCTCAGGAAAAAGAGGCGCTGGTGAGCCTTTTTGATTAGGCTGGAGGTGTTGGTGGTCCAGGACAGGTCCTCTGAGATGTGGGTCCCCAGGAACTTGAAGCTGGAGACACGCTCGACTGGATGTGCTGTAGGCCTGTGCATCCCCTGATCTGAAGGTGGCATTACGGGCCTTCAGCAGGAGCCGCACCTCCTTATTCATCCATACTTAGACCAGAGATGTCATCATCAAAAACACAGAGACACAAAAATCTAATATTCTTGAAGTGGAGAGCTAGACTGGTTTAATGTTTATTACAGTTTTGAGACACTTTTCTTGAAAGCTAGTCTCTTTTTCTCTAAACTCTGAACACAAAACCCAATTTTCAAGCTACATTATTAACAGAACCTGAAACTCTAAAGTGAACTTTGTTGTGAAATTTTGCCCCAAGTCAGTCAAAGTCAAAAACAACATAGAACAGTCAATAAACACCATATAGAAAAATACAAAGCACAATGCTCAAGACATGAAGCTGGAGAAATAAAAGTTTATTGTTGACTGCAAGCTTAAATGAATGATGTAGAAATTCTGTACATTCAAGATCTATATAAAGGAGAGCTGTCAGGCGATTAAAATATTTAATCGTGATTAATTGCATTTTGTCCAGAGTTAACTCGCAATTAATCGCAAATTTACACGTGGCCTTTTTTTTAAGGAAAAAAATGTGTGCTTCGTGGAATTTAGCAGTTC
>NW_023418342.1:0-633 GCF_002922805.2 Oryzias melastigma | reverse complement strand
CAGAACACAGACCTCATTCCAAGACTTTCTACAAAACATGGACCTGATTCCAAGACTTTCTATAAAACAGGGACCTCATTCCTAGAATTTCAACACAATATGGACCTCATTCCTGGAATTTCTACAGAACACAGTCCTCATTCCAGAACTTTCTACAGACCATGGAGCTCATTTCTCGACTTTCTACAGACCATGGACCTCATTCCAGGACTTTTAACATAATATGGACCTAATTCCAGGACTTTCTACATGCAATGGACCTCATTCCAGGACTTTCTAAAAAACACGGACTTCATTTCAGGACTTTCTACAGACCCTGGACCTCATTTCTCGACTTTCTATAGAACATGGACCTCATTCCAGGAGTTTCTACAGAGCACAGACCTCATTCCAAGACTTTCTACAGAACATGGACCTCATTCCAAGACTTTCTACAGAACATGGACCTCATTCCAAGATTTTCTACAAAACAGGGACCTCATTCCTAGAATTTCTACAGAACACGGTCCTCATTCCTCGACTTTCTACAAAACACGGACCTCATTCCAAGACTTTCAACAAAACAGGGACCTCATTCCTGGAGTTTCTACAGAGCACAGATCTCATTCCAAGACTTTCTACAGACCATGGACC
>NW_023418341.1:6650-6955 GCF_002922805.2 Oryzias melastigma | reverse complement strand
CAGCTAGCATAATATTGCTAAAATATGAACTAAGCTCCAAATTAGTTTAAAAAACAGTAAAACAATGTCTAAATTACCCCCAAACAGCTAAACAGCTACTAAATTTAAGCTGAATTCCTAATTACCCTAAAAAAACTATGTAGTTAATGAACTTTTTAAAGAATTTCAAAAAGTTTAAAAGATTTTAGCAATTTCTAATTTATTTCCTAGGGGCATATTTTGCTTGAAATTTCGAAAACTATCGGTTTATGAAAGTACAAGGAGTCCAGAACAAGCTGAACGTTTTGAAACCAAAATCGCTGAAA
>NW_023418341.1:5122-6549 GCF_002922805.2 Oryzias melastigma | reverse complement strand
AGTCGTTCTTATATCTTCTGATACTAGTCCATATTACTAATAATACTACTGCTCATATCATACCAAAACCTGACGCAGGTGTTACAAAAGCGTCTCCAGTTTCAGAGACCATGCTCAAGAATTGTGCTTTTTTTCCCCAAATTTCAGTCTCCATTATGATCATCTATCGTATTCTGTGCACCAAAACTCTTCATTTCCCCATCATCATTTTTGCAGGTGATTACTCGGAGCCTAAAACAGAACCTCCTGGACCAAAAGAGGAATCTAAGCCACTCTGATCTACATTAGCAGAGGCCGTGTGGATGAGGATTTTTTTTAGAACGCTCTTCCCAGACACCCGCTGGTCTACAAACAGCAGAGTGACACTGAAGAGGGCCCAGCAGAGACTAAACTTACATCAAAAACCCAAGAAAAACAACAAATTGTTTTTGGCAGCCATGGAGAAAATCTGAAACCACTGTGTGTCGGCGTGGTACTTGTGGTTTTCTGAGTAGATGAAAGGCCCTGCAGATAAATGTGAATAGAGCTCAGGTTTTTATTTCCCAATCCGATGATTGGTTTTTAACATGTTGCATTTTTTTTAGATGATGTAGGACATATTTGAAGAAGTTCCAAATTGCATTTCTGCATATTTCTTTATTAAAATCATTCTGAATCAGGAGCAGATGGGAAAAATGGGAAGAAAATCTTCAGTAGATTCTGATGTATCCACTCATAGATGACTAGATCCATGTACGTCTTTGTTTCAAATGCTTGGGTTGTGAGGAGCTGTAAGCTAGAGGGAGAGTGTGTGAACAGAGAGCTCTCAGCACCAACGAAGGGGGCAGGGTTGCTCGGTGCCAACTGTTCCACCCACAACTAAGAGATTAATTACTAAGTAACTTTTACCGCTCTAGATTATGGAAGCGTATGTGACCCATAATTCAGAATAAAAGTCACTACTGGAAATGCTTTCTCATTTTCACAGTGTAACTTGTCTCTTAAATGAAATGAAAAAGCTATTCTCCGGATGGCTTTTTCTTTTTCTTCTTCAACACCGCTCGTTCTGTTACTTAATTAAAATGATAAAGAAAATGGCATTTGATATTTCATTTTCAAGAAGTTCTTTAGTAAATTTGTACCAAAATTAAATTAGAAATTTCAAGTTTAAAAATTAAAATGCGCAGAAATGCTTTTTCATTTTCACAATGTACCTGATTTATTTATTTCTTAAACAAAATTATAAAGTAATTCTCTGCTAACGGCGGTGTTGAAGGAGAAAAAGAAAAAGCTGTTCGGAGAATTGCTTTTTCATTTTATTTGAGAGACAAGTAATGCATTGTGAAAATGAAAAAGCATTTCTGTTAATCCATTTTAATTTTCAAATTCGATATTTTGTAATGGAATTTTAGAACAAATTTACCAGAGATAATTTAATTATGTCACAG
>NW_023418341.1:0-1782 GCF_002922805.2 Oryzias melastigma | reverse complement strand
TGTTAGCATGTTGCTAAAATAGAAGCTAAACTCCAAAATACACTACAAAATTCTCAGTAAAATTAGCCAAAAATGTTAGCATGTTGCTAAAATAGAAGCTAAACTCCAAAATACACTAAAATTTCTCAGTGAAATTAGTCAAAAATGTTAGCATGTTGCTAAAATAGAAGCTAAACTCTAAATCATCCTATAAAAACCTCCAAAGATAGCACATTAGCCAAAAAATGTTAGCATTCTGCTAAAATAGAAGCTAAACTCCAAAATACACTAAATGTTCTCAGTAAAATTAGTCAAAAATGTTAGCATGTTGCTAAAATAGAAGCTAAACTCCAAAATACACTAAAAATTCTCAGTAAAATTAGTCAAAGATTTTAGCATGTTTCTAAAACATTAGTTAAAAACAAAAGCAGCCCAACAACCTTAGTAGATAACAAATTGGCCAAAACATGTTACTGCACTATATAGTCACTACATAGAGCGCTATATGTAGTGCTTTGCCACTTTGTAGTGCTGTCCGAATCTACAATTCCAAATTCCAGTGCCTTAGAAATTACCCAGAAGGCTCTGTAAAAAAAACCAGTGAGCATCAATACACATTAGACTGGTGAATATAGACCACAATTAACAATTTTTCATATGTAAAGTTTAATTGTTTATGCAGCATCCAGGTTTTTCTCATCAGATCACAGTAGATTCAGAAATAGTTTTTGTATTATGTTCATATTTACTTGGTTTTTACTTTGGGAAATGGTAATATTTGTCTTAAAAAAAGAGTAATAAGTGAGGTGTCCGAATTGCTTTTAAAATCCAGGGCACTAGATAGTGCTGCTTTCTACATGTTTTTAGTCGTTAGAGAGTAGAGGGAACTTCTTCTCCTCACCAGCTTCATTAGTCTGCCACATGTGTTAAGTTATTCATCACTCAATTGTTTAAATTTAGTTAATTACCACAGTATGTTCCTAGTGTCATTAGCTGGTGTGGTCGTCTGTCTTTTTGCCCTTTTTCTATCTGCCACAAATGTTTAACTTTGATTCTTTTTTTTTTGTTTGTTTGGATTTTATTCTTTCATTTTTAAGTCATATTTTTGTTTATTTCCTTAATTATTAAAGATACTATCATTCCAAACACTCTTTAATAATACAAATAATAGTACCGGTACATTTTATTTAGTATGTCACCTTTCAAGGTGAACTCAAGAGTGAAAACAAAAATAATCAAAATAATTCTCAATAATCAATATTTTTTTAATGACTAACAGATAACTAAGATTTTTTTTTCATTAAGCCACAAAGTTATACTTTCAAGAACAAAATAACAAAGAAATACACTGCATGCTGCACATGCAGTCTTATTCTGGTGTATATTTAATATTTAAATAAATCCAATCTCTAGCTTGTGGTTTTCTTAGAATTGAGTTTTAGGAATCAAACCACATCAGTGTGGTGCAGGACTTATTTTAATATTTTTTGTGAAAAACGTGATATATTCCTGGAAAACAGTTTTCAGAAGAATGTTGTTGTTGTTGTTGTTGTTGTTGTTTACTGGCTGAATGTGGGGATGCGGCTCTGTGGCAACAGCATTTCACAGTTTCTGAAAGAGCTCAGCATGCCGGCAGCTGGGAGGCTTTTTTTAAGAGGATTCATGTCAATGCTCCAACATAACCAGCGTAGAAACACGTTTCTTTTCCTTGAGCGGAGTATTTTTATGAGAGTTATGTGCAATGGAGAAGGCATGTTTTGTAAAAGTTGGATATTCAATAACACGTTATGATAAAATTCCTTA
>NW_023418340.1:3581-6987 GCF_002922805.2 Oryzias melastigma | reverse complement strand
CCCTGGTCCAGCAGAAGAAAAGAAGTCTGCAACAAAGACGAGAGGTATGGGACCTCAAGAACAAGCAGTCTTTAAACTAGATGCAACTCCTGCGGTGGGACACTCGGGAGCTGTTTCAAGAAAAAGTCCCAAGAATAAGATCTCCAATCTGCCAGTGGGTCTTATTGGAGCAAAAAGCACCAGTCAAGTCAAAATAAATGAACAATTGTACAACTGTCTGCTCGATTCTGGTTCCCAAGTCACCACCATTCCTCACTCCTTCTACATTACTCACCTTTCAGACCTTGACATCCATCCTGTCACAGACCTGTTGGAAATTGAAGGGGCAAATGGACAGGCTGTACCATACTCCGGGTACATTGAACTTAACATGACTTTCCCGCCTGAGCTGTTTGGTTCCAGTATCAACATGAGCACCCTGGCATTGGTGGTACCAGACCACAATCAGTCAGCACCCCAGATCCTTATCAGCACCAACACCCTTGATGTTGCCTTTGCCAAGCACATGAAAACAAAGCAGCGACCTATGCAAAATACACCTGGCTACATCTCAGTTTACAAGATCCTCCAACATCGCTTCAACCAAAGATTCAACACCCACATTGCCTCTGTCACCCTCCAGTCTGATAAACCCTACACAATCAAGGCTGGTCAAATCACTGTCCTGGATGGACACCTGTTCACAAAGGTACCAGGTGAAAAAACTGTTCTCCTGGAACATCCCCAGTCCAGCTCTTTGCCTGGTGGACTTGTCATCAAAAGCTGCCTTATTGACTTGCCACAACACCAGCCGTGCCACCTGCCAGTTGTGGTAAGCAATGAGACAAGCCATTCCATTCAGATCCCTGCACAAGCTGTACTAGCAGAGATCAGCAGTTATCAACAAGTCATCTCAAAAAGCCAGAGCATCAAAGGACCAGCCACAGAAACGACATCGTCAGAATACAACTTTAAAGACTCACCCATAAGCCCTGAATGGAAACAACGAATAATAACTAAACTCAACAGCATCCCTGAAGTTTTTTCAAAACACGACCTTGACTTTGGCAAGACTTCGAAAGTCAGGCATAGGATTAAATTGTCTGATCAAACGCCATTCAAGCAAAGGCCTAGACCCATCCACCCACAAGATGTGGATGCAGTCAGAACTCATCTTAAAGACCTCTTAGAAACCGGAATCATCAGAGAGTCTGATTCACCATTTGCATCCCCTATTGTTGTTGTTCGGAAAAAAGATGGTGGTGTTCGTCTTTGCATTGACTACAGAAAACTCAACTTGCAGACAATAAAAGATGCATACGCCCTACCCAAGTTGGAGGACACTTTCACTGCTCTTTCTGGTTCAAAATGGTTTTCCGTAATGGACCTCAAGTCTGGATATTATCAGATTGAAATGGAAGAAGAAGATAAAGAGAAAACTGCTTTTGTGTGCCCTCTCGGGTTCTGGGAATTCAATCGAATGCCCCAAGGCATCACCAACGCCCCTAGCACCTTTCAGCGCCTCATGGAAAAGTGCATGGGAGAACTGAACCTGAGGGAGGTTTTGGTCTTCATAGATGACATCATCGTTTTTGCCCCAACTCTGGAGGAACACGAGGAAAGACTGATGAGAGTGCTCAATAAACTAAAGGATTATGGGCTAAAACTCTCAGTTGATAAATGTGTGTTTTTTCAGACCTCTGTAAAATATCTAGGTCATGTAGTTTCCCAAGAGGGGGTGGGCACAGATCCTGACAAGATTGCAGCACTGACCAGTTGGCCACCACCCAAAACCCTCAAAGAGCTGCGATCATTCTTAGGGTTTGCGGGGTATTATAGGCGTTTTGTGAAGGGATATTCATCTATCGTCAAACCTCTTCATGATCTCACAGCTGGATACCCACCGTTGCAGAAAAGACAGAAACCATTCATCAAACCGGATAAATACCGTGACCCTAAAGAGCCTTTCGGAGGGCGGTGGACCCCAGAATGTCAACAGGCGTTCAATGCAATCATTGAAAAGCTAACCTCTGCACCAGTTTTGGCATTCGCAGATCCCCAGAGACCTTACATTCTCCACACAGATGCCAGTTCCACCGGTCTGGGTGCCATCCTCTATCAAGAGCATGAAGGGAGGAGTAGAGTTGTGGCTTACGCCAGCAGAGGAGTCACTAGAAGTGAATCAAGGTACTCAGCCCACAAGCTAGAGTTCTTGGCCCTCAAGTGGGCTGTCACCGAAAAATTCAATGACTACTTGTACGGTGCCCAGTTCACAGTTATCACCGATAGCAATCCTCTCACGTACCTTCTGTCAACTGCGAAACTTGATGCCACCAGCTACAGATGGCTTTCAGCTTTATCCACATTCACCTTTAAGATAATGTACCGAGCTGGAAAGCAAAACATCGATGCTGATGGACTTTCACGGCGACCACACGGTGAACTATCTGAGGACCACGTCTCAAGTAAAGAGAGAGAGCGTATCCAGAAGTTTGCCCAACACCACCTGTACAGTGATTTATCTAGCATTGACCAAACCACCACTAAAGCCATATGTGACCGTCACATGATCTACAACATGTTGCCAGATCCCGATCATGCCCTCATTTTGTCAATCTCTCACAACGTGAACAGTCTGCCAGATGGATTGACCAATGACTCTCAATTTACGTCTCCTATACTTCCTCGACTTTCTATGTCCGACCTCGCAGCCAGGCAGCGTGCTGACCCTACAATCCAGCATGTTATTGCCCAGCTTGAACATGGACACACCCCACCTCCAGCTGTCAAAGACCAGCTCCCTGACCTGCCTTTCTTACTGAGAGAAGTAAACAAATTGGAGCTCCTTAACACCCTTCTCGTAAGAAGAAGACAGATCAGAGAGGAAGTCACGTATCAGCTGGTGCTGCCAAGGGAATTCAGAGCTGTGGTTTTACACCAGCTTCACGACCAGATGGGCCACCTCGGAATCGACAGGACTCTGGATTTGGTCCGTTCCCGTTTCTATTGGCCCCGGATGACTGCAGACGTAATAAACAAAATAAAGACATGTGAGAGATGTGTAAAACGAAAAACACTTCCACAGCGAGCCGCACCTCTGGTTAATATCAAAACAACGCATCCGCTAGAACTTGTCTGCATGGATTTTCTTTCCGTCGAACCAGATGGAAGAACAAAAGACATCTTGGTGATCACTGACCACTTCACAAAGTATGCTGTCGCTGTGCCAACTCCCAACCAAAAGGCCCGCACCGTTGCAAGATGTTTGTGGGATAACTTCTTTGTTCACTATGGAATACCAGAGAAGCTGCACAGCGACCAAGGCACAGACTTTGAAAGCAAGACCATCCGTGAGCTCTGTGTGGTGGCAGGGATCCACAAAATAAGAACAACACCTTACCATCCAAGAGGTAATCCAGTAGAAAGA
>NW_023418340.1:0-3291 GCF_002922805.2 Oryzias melastigma | reverse complement strand
TTCAACAATTCAATCAAAGGAATTGATGTTTTATTGATCAGAAATTTTCTCAATAAACATTTCTCAATATGCAGATGACACCATCATTTCTTATAGAGATATCAAAGAAACTCCAGAGGTTTTCTACAGTTTATATATTTCTGGGTTAAAATGTAATCTAAAAAAAGTGAAATTCTATCTCTAGAAGACATTACTGATAATGTGAGTTCATTCAGTTCTATTTGTAGATGTTAAAATCTGAGAAGATGATCAATAAATGGATGATAATGTTACTCCTGTCATCCAGAAGTTTGATGAACCAGAGATTTCTCAACACATGGTCGAGTTTATTCACCAAAGCTGAAGGAAGTCTGGATCTTCTCATGTTTTCTCTCACTAGATGTCACTAAAACTCCAAGTTCCAACATTAGTCCGATTTGATTCTCTGTTTCATTACTGTTCCTCTAAGAATTCCAGCTGGTATGACATCAATTCTACATATTTATATTTATTCACATCAGAGATTTCAATCAAATCTGATTTTCATTGGTGTGAATTAGTCTTGTTGATAGAAATATTCAAACATGTTAATCAGAGTTTGATCAATATTCTGTATGTCAGCATAGATGAACTTCAGAAACAGTCAGTGGAACAAAATCTACTTATTGTTCTGTAAATACATGATTAACTAGAGAATCAAATGGTGAGAAAAAATGTTAACTAGAAAACCGTTTGTCTTTGATTACCTGTTTTGTTCCACTGAATTATAAATATATTAAATCTAATTATAGTATTAGCAAAACGTGAAAGGAACACAGTTTATTAAAATAAATGAAAACCTGTGTCATGAAAAAAAAAAATCAAAGAAATTAATGAGCTGGTAAACAAAAAGATACGAACCAAAACAGAGTTGGAACCGTGGCCAAAAGAAAAATAAGACATGGAGACTGCTGATCCAGCCATGACAACCGTTGGAGTCAGCTCCTCTCTGCTAATGATTGCCTAAAAAACTACCTGAAAAAAAATAAATGAAACAAAGCCCGCAAATGAGAACTGCCAAGGTCTAACCCCAAAAACTAACACAACAAAACCCAGTAATCTAAGATTGCTGAGGACAAAAAAGGAGTAAAAGGCAAAACCAAACCTAACCAAACCAGCACCACCAGAAACCCAGCCTGCTGCTCTGCTCCCTGCCTGACTTGGTGTGGCCTCCTGTGCCTTAAATAGACAGAGGTGGCGATCAGGGGACATTGGCCACACCTTCCAGGCGAGCCACAGGGACTGGTTGGAAAAAGGCCCGGCAGCAGCAGGGCATAACAGTTAAAATGTTTGTCAGACCGTAATCTGAACCTCTGTATGAGTCAGTCACTTACTCACAAACAGGAAAGAAAATTTTAGCTCCTCCCATAAATGAAGCCTCAGTAAACACGTCCTTCTCTATTGTGACATTCAGATGTTTCTCCTGTTCAGTCAGAACAGTGACATCACTGCTGCTGATCTGTGTACTCCCAGCTCTTACTTTGTACTTTAGAGTACTGCCATTGAAATCTAAAAGTTTTTTTACTGTATTGTTTTTGAATAATCTTCATCTAAAATATCAGAGGCAGAACATTATCTTCAATGATTCGACTTTGACTGTGAATAAATCCTGATCCTCAAGTTAGTACTTTGTACTTCATTCATACTTAGTACTTCAAAGAGTAGAAATATAAGATTGTTTTTGAGTAATCCACGTCTGAAATATGATTGATAGTACTGGATCATATTTCTAAATGTATTCAATAATAATCCAGCATGTGAGCAGAGTTGAGTGAATCAACCTGAAATGTGAAACATCACAGACGAAGAGTCTGGAATGATCAAAGGAGAACATCAGTCTCTGGTAAGGTGCACTCACACCAAATGCAGTTTGTGCGACAAATTTGTATGCCCCACCCCTCTTTCGCTGCTCGCCGCCTGTCAAAAAATGAGTCCTGAGTTTGGCGTTCTTGCCACATGTGGGAGGGGCTACCAGCTAATGCATTTAAGATGATCGCTATAAGGAAAGGTGTCTGTTGATATCTCACTTAGAATTATGGAAGAAACTGAAGATTTTGAGAAATAAATCAGGTTTATTAATTGTAGAGAGTTCTACAAAAGCATCAGTAATCATGTCTCCAGTTTTGAGTTTATATTATTATTATTAAAAGATTTTCTTGGTACAGGGACTGTGTCTGACAGCCACTTCCAGAGTGTTTCTCTGTCTCTGTGGCTGAGCTTAAAGGCTGACTGTCTTAATCTGAGGGAGAAAAAATAAAGTTAAGAGACGTTTTTCCTTTTTTTTAATGTTTTTCTAACTTGTCCTGTCCAACACCTGAGCCAACAAATGTGGGCTGAGAGCTTCTTGTGTTGGGCAGATTTTACTGTCTGTAACCCAGACCAGGGACCGGCCCATCAAGCCAAATAGAAACCACCTGAAAGCACTTATTGTGGTGGGGCCGGAGTCCCTTTATCAACATCCGGGTCACAAAGCCACTTCCTCTTTGCTTCCTCCACCGGCTGCTGCTGCTCTCCTGTCGGCTGGCTTGGCAGAAAAACTATTGAGCTACACTCCACCATAAACCACCATCACTTACCGGTAAACAGCCCATAACCCTGCTCTTCGGTGAGTTTGAAAACTTCTTTTGAAAAAGCGAATACGCTACCGCACTATGCCTTCGACAAAAAAGCCGCTAGCTAATGCTAGGCTAACACCGTTATTAGTTTTTGTTTTGAGGTTTGATAAGCAACACTTTTGCCAAACTAACTTGACGTTTCAGCCGAATTAAATCGGATACTAAGAGCTTACCTCTGGTATATCTAGTTTTGTTGGTTTTGTCCGCTTTGGATTGTCTTTGACACTTTTTGTTGGTCTGAGCTAAAACGTTATGAAGTTTTGTATTTTTTTTCTTGATGCTGCATGTAATGCTCTTCTGTGAAAACATTTGATACATATAGTTTGAACACTTTAAATATGCTTTATTTATTGACATGCTTGATTTATTCACACTTTGATATTTTGAAGACAATGCATATGCTAATCGATCTATAAAGTGCACTTATATTTTTTGATATGAATAACTTGAAAATCTTTAGGCCTATTTTGAGAACTTGATTTGAAAGCAATAATTTCTTGGTGTACATAGTATATATGTATATTGGTTAATGATAAGTCTGAATATGTTTTCTTTGACCTTTTTTAGGTCAGGTTTTTTTTTTTCTCTCCATTCTGTTCTCTCTTCTGGACTAGCATCCATCACTTCGTGACACGGATGACAAGGCGAGCTACCCAAG
>NW_023418339.1:6564-6991 GCF_002922805.2 Oryzias melastigma | reverse complement strand
AGCAACTTTTTGGCTACAGGCAGCAAAAAATTGATAGACTAACTCAGTAGAGATCTAACTCAACAACCAGCTCAATTACATAGAGTAAAAAGGTCTAGTTAACATTTAAAAAAAAATGAATTAAAATGTAAAATTAAGTCTTTTTTTTGCTGTTTTACTGTGTGTAGGAGGATATCCCATAATACTCACCGCTGCAGTGTTTCCCAATGACAGCTGTCCCATCTGCTGAGTAATCATGGCCGTCGGGTGCAGTGACATGGAGGGATCCACAGAGGGAGACATCACAGCAGCCTGTAAAACACGCCACCTCCATGTTAACCTCGTGTTATATGAAGCCCTTTCCATATCATTCTGATCACACCACACATTAGATTATAATCCCAGTGATGGCCAGAAGAAAAAAAAACAGATTAAAGGCTCAGCAGAA
>NW_023418339.1:3875-6420 GCF_002922805.2 Oryzias melastigma | reverse complement strand
TTCCCAGAAAAAAAAAAAAAAAAGTGGGGGAGGGGTAGATCAGTGCAGACACTTGTTCCAGTGGAAACCATCTGTTGGAAGAGTCAAAGAGTCACAAGACTGTCTCTGCTTCAGGCATTTCCTGCTAAATCCATAGAGAGGCAGGAGAGGAGTGGTGGATGAATGTCTCTTTTTAGCCCTACTCTTTCAAAATCCCACCAACGCCTTTTCTAAAATGCTCTCTCCACGCGGTTCTCCTTCCCTCANAGTAGAGTATAAGTACTGGGTCCTTAATGACCATGCAAAAATGCCATACGCACGTGATACGTATGCGCCGCTGGGACTTTCAAAGAATCTCTACGCAAACTACACACTGATTGTCTAATTTCCTCATATTTAAAGCTATGTTCACAATGCACCTCAGCAATGACAGTTCAAGCGACCACGTTCAACAAAAAGTCTGTGTATACGTGCTTCAGGCTTCCACGTTCGAAACTCTCACATTCACACAACCCTTTTTTAAGGCTCTATGTAGAAAACCCACTGCCACTAAACCAGGTTGAACTTTGACCAATCAGGAACTCGGATTTGGTAGTGATTAACGTTTGAAAATCGATCATGAAAGAGTAATTATTAATAATCGTGGTTTGTGCCCGCCCAGAATTATATGACACCAAGTCTTTCATATATGTGAATAGAAGTGGAAAAGAAAAAGTCTGGAGCAATTTGTACTGTTTTGAAATTTCTCACCAAGACTCTTCCAACTATAGGTGGTGGACAATCCAGTGGAAACGTCATATGCGAAACGTGCGTTCAAGAACGCGATTTTTGCGCAATCTCATGGATTATCCATCTTTTCAAGCCCCCAAACCCTGCGCACTGCGCAGGGTTTGGGGGCTTGAAAAGATGGATAATCCTTATGATATACTTGAGTCTCACCCTTATTAAATTACACATTCAACATACTAATTGAAAATTTTCCTTGTAAATGTAATATAGATATTTAAATATTCTATAGCCCAACCTTCAACTCCGCAACAGTCCACTGAGGGCGTTTCCGAACTTCAGATTACCCGCGTTTCCGAACTTCAGATTACCCAAACCTCATCAGTTGGTGTGCCACGGTCCATGTTGGAGTAATGTCCCTCCCCCTCTTTGGCTACTCTCAAACGTGTGTGCTATAAGCCCATAAAAGAGTGACCCAGTCAGTCTGAAAGCTTCAAGCAGGATTTTTTCTACAAACTCTGCTGAAATTGTGGAATTCATTCCTGCCCTGTTTGAAAACCTGTTCCGTCGGTCTTTGCTTCTGTCACATTCCGGTGATTTCCAGCATAGGTTTGGTCACTTACTGCCACGTTAACAGATCCAGCCTGCTGTCTAACCCACATTTGCTTTTCACAGTTTATTGGAAAGTGGGGGGAAATCTTGCAGGTCTTTCCTGAGCGTGTTCCTGTCTTTTTTTTTGTTTATTTAACCTCACGAGGCTTTGAGCTGCTTCTACAACCCCCCAGGGAAATTAAAGCAGACAACAGGTGTCATGGCAGCACTGGGGAAGCTGCCGCCTTTGTGGAGACAAATGGGACGCTGCAATAACGGAAAAAAACGCTGGGTCATCAGCTGGAAATGGCGGTGAGGTGTTCTACTGGTATAGAAGAGTCTATTATTCCCATAACTTGGGAATCTTAGAGGAAAGTCACGGTTGGCATCGGCGACGAACCAGTAATGAAAACCTTACCAACACAACTATTCCAAATTCATCTGGACTCAGACTCACTCTTCACGGGAAAGAATGATTCACACCAGTGAACTTTTAAGCAACAGTAAGCAGAAACACACACACACACACTTGACTTGTCCTGCTGAAGTGACAACTTTTTCCCAGAATTCCCAATCACACCCTTTAAATGTCAGACTGCATTATGTCAGACAAGCCAGGCCGAAAAATGCATATGATAATCCACTGACACATGCAGCTACTGAACCACTGGGGAATGGTTTAATACTTTACATCGATGGCACCTGTACAGCCCACGCAAAAACTAAAAATACACGTTAATGCACACGTAGGCATTATGACCACAAATACGTATAAAGTGGCAGAGAGATGCAGAGACATAGAATATTTAAACCCTGTTCCTGCTGGTATGACAAGATGTCTCTACAGATAGTGAAAGAGACAGTACCTGGTATGTCGAGACTGGAGACATGTAGGGAGGTATTGCAGGCTGAACAGTCATTATCCTATTAGTCACTGGGTATGGAGGGGAGTAATACCTAGAAAGCAGACAATTTTACCAATATTAATAAAGAAACACACAGTAGCACAAAGTTGATCTTCTTTAAACAAGATAAATACTGTCTTTACACCAGGGATGCTACAATTCTTGGCTTCCCTTGTGTACACAATGGTGTAACCGAGTGTTAACCGTTGGACCAAATCTTGAGGAAAGTGAATTGTTGCATCCCTATGGCATACTTTTGCATATGCTGGCATATATATATATTACACCAGAACTTCACATAGGTGCATTCAGACTGAAAATTCCTTCTGGATTATCGGTAGAAA
>NW_023418339.1:0-3544 GCF_002922805.2 Oryzias melastigma | reverse complement strand
ATTTAAAAGGATTTTTCACGGGGAGCGGGGAATTCAGATTGGAAAAGTCTGTTGGTCCAGACAGAGTTTGCTTAAGTTGGTCCCAAACCTTGCATTTGGTCTGTATTCAGACTGCCATCTAAAAGACATTTCTGTTTCGAGCCAAAGCTTGTAATCAAAACCGTGTGACTAGAGATTTTTTCCGTCATCGGCTAAGTATTATTAGGGTGGGGCAAAGAAACGAGAGAAAGAATAATGGAAGTTCTAAGCTTTGTAATCCTTGTCGGGGTAGTTAACCTATTCAAAATGTATATTTTTGGTGATCAATTTTGAACGTCTGTAGCTCTGGTAACATCCTCTGCCAATGAATGTTATGAACATAATGCAAATAGGCTTGGTGTGCGGGAATCACCTCTTGTAATAAATCCATATTTTTAGTAGGACCTCTGGTAGCCATTTAGTTTTTTTTCATCTGTTTGTCTGTTCCTGCAATTATCCTTTAATCTTTTGCAAAGAAACCTTCCACATCAAACTTTTCTCGTGTTGCGCACCGCAAAACTAACTATTAGCGCTCGAGTGACCGAAATGTAACTGAGAGAATCCTGACGATTTTCAAAACCAGGAGATTTTTCAGAATAAAAGATCTTTCAGACGTTGTCATTTGGCCCCCTTGACTAAACTTTACAGCTCATGTGTCTGAAATGTAGTTGAGAGAATCTGGTTATTTTTCAAAATAAAGGATAATTGAGACTCAAGAATAAAGCTGGTATAATCATTTTTTCTTCTACGGCCTGGTGCCAATTGATCCATAGCTACGCTACTTGGTTTACACCCCTACGGTGGCCATTTTGGTTCAGTTGTTCCGCTCCGAGCCCATTCAGACTGAGTTCAGTCAGAGCGAACTGGAGCTCAGTTGGATTGGAAACAAACCGGGTCCTGGACTGGGGTCCACTTGGGTCCATTCAGACTGAAAATTCCTTCTGGATTATCGGTAGAAACTAACTCTGGTTCACTTTAAGCGAACAAAATGTGTCCAGTCTAAATACCCCCTTATATAGAAATCATGTATCGAACTGAAACAAAACTGTACCACAAATAATGAGCTTTGAACCGAATTATGGAGAAAGTTAATTGTTGCGTTCCTACTTTACACATTAGAAAGTAGAAAAGGAGACCTCTAATTATCCAGATAGAAGATTTTAGATAAGTGTAAAATGGAGCAGAATAATCAATTAATTCTACAGTAAGTATCCATTTGAGAAATTTGGATTTACAACTTTTACATGTGGTCCCACTCTAATTATAGCTTCTACATCACAACTACAAGCTTTTCCCAGAAACATTCGTTTGTCTGCTCCTGATTCACAATGATTTGAAAAAAGAAAGATTCAGAAATTCAGTTTTAGGCTTGACTTTCTAAATAAATGTTGAAAAATCCCACAAGAACATAAGCAAAAACATAACTTTCATCGGGGTAGGTCTTGAAAATCAAGATTATAAAGTTGTACTTTAGTTTTGTTGCCCTAGAGGGGTTTATTAACAACAACAAAAGAAAACGCTCCAAAAAAGGAGCATTCATATCTCAGCTCACTAAAAAACTCTTTCTATTTCTCTAGCAGCCCGAAGGCCTTTTTTTAGATGAGTAAATGCTCATTTTCATGAGTCAACGTGGAGTGGAGCAGTAAAAATGATCATGTGCTTGACAGGACAACACGGGAAAAACGACTTCTCCCCAAGCAGAACATGATAGCTGTCTGGACTTTTAGAAGAGACAGAACCGGCTTTCCACAGATCAATCTCAAGAGAAAAAAAAATGGTTAAGAAACAATGAAGTTGATGTTCAGGAAAGGGCATGCCAGTTCCACTGCACTAGACTTTATCAAATTAGATTAAAGCTGGATTGAACAGGAACTCCCTTAATGCATCTTGCTTACTTTATCTGTTAAGCCTGCTGAAAAGGACTCCTGTTCTGCACTAGTGCTATATAAATACACTGAATTGGAATGAATGTCCTGACTGTAATAAAAGGATGTGAACAAGAGCATACAAGGGGAAAGCCACCAGAATTTCAGCGCTGCAGCTGTTCTTGCACAGAGGAAAAAGTGAAATTCCTTTGACCTGCTTTGCAGATGCTGGTTTGAATGAATATAGTTAGCTGTGGTTTGCTGTAAGCAGGTGGGTCACCCACAGAAATGCAACACCCAATCATTTTTCTCCACTGACCACTCTTGTTCCAGCTGTCTCTTTGGCCACTTTGGGGATTTGTTCACATTTTGATTCCAAAAAGAAAAAAACAAGCACTCACCCGTTCTGTATCGCTGCTGAAGAGGGGTCGTAGGTGAGAGTCATTGCACCCTAGTTAAAAAAAAAAAAAAGACAATACTGTAATCTAAACAGGAAACGTTTCACACCTTGACTCATTCCTGAAAGGTGCAGGACGCCGTTCCTGATTCTCTTCTTAAGCAGATTGTCCCTTTGCAGCTATGGGATGCCATCTATGTTTACAACACATGATGTTCTCCATGGCTGCACGTTGCTGTGGGGGCTAGCACTGCCCCCTCTACAGCGAGAGGGCTGCAGCTGGCTCCTGTATGTGTGGAGTCTGCATGTTCTTCATGGGTGGGTTTTCTCCTACAGTCCAAAACATGCTTCATGACTTGATCGGTGACTATAAATCCTGACTGTGGAGGAAGTGAGTGTGAGGCCCCAGGATGGACTGGCCTTCACCCCTGAAGTAGCTGGGATAGGCTCCAGACTCCCCTGTGACAGGACTGAGCGGGAATAAAAGGCGAAGAGGAGACCTGTAGCCAAGCTGAAACAGCTCAGACTGGACAGCAATACTGTTTTGTGTTTGAGGCCTCAGCTGGAGACTGAAAATAAAGGGCGGGACCCTCTCTGGATTGGGAATGAGAGACTCCCCCCACAGCTGGAGCAGTTTAAGGATCTCGCAGTTTTGTTCACACGTGAGGAAAGGATTGATAAACAGATCGGTGTGGCCTCTCGACTTATGAGAGCACTCTGATGTGGTGAACAGAGACAGAAGATAAATCATCATCTTCTCCTATCCTCACACAGGGCAAAAAGCTGTGGGTTATGAACGAGAGAGTGAGATATGATGATCCAGGAGATACTCTTGATGGATCTCCATGTAGACAAACTAGTGGAGGCGGTCAGGAAGTGTAGTTGCACGCCTGCCTGACACCTTCATGTCGAGGTGTTACAGGGACGTCAAACAGGAAGGACTCCTGCCAGATCCACTTACCTATCTCACAGACGGCCAAAAACAAACTCTAAGACCCAATCCGGATTCTTCCCTTCCCCTTCATTTAGCCCT
Organism: Oryzias melastigma; assembly: GCF_002922805.2. NCBI lineage: Eukaryota > Metazoa > Chordata > Actinopteri > Beloniformes > Adrianichthyidae > Oryzias > Oryzias melastigma. Next base: position 231 of record NW_023418339.1, on the reverse strand, counting down.
CCAAACAGAGAGTTATGAAAAAATATTGGCTCATATTTCAGATGTAACTTTTGTTAGATGACGTCATCAATAATTGCCGGTCTGCCAGCTTTAGTGGGGAGCTTCCAGCGCTCAAATATACATAACAACAGCGGTTTTATAACTTTAAAAAGGACATGCTACAACAAAAAGTCATTATTTAAGTTTAAATGTAAACGTCTGTGGTTCAGAGTGCACCCACGTTTCAGCGCG
>NW_023418338.1:5645-7005 GCF_002922805.2 Oryzias melastigma | reverse complement strand
CCATGCATATAATCTTTATGGCATTGCTAATTTAGTCCGAGGCCGAAATGTTGGGTCCACATGGCTGTTTATGCCTTTGTCAGTCCTGTGTGCACTTTCCTGGCTGAGGATTGTTGTTGGTGAGCGCGGTGCTCCTCGTGGTCTTTTCCACACGAGCCGAGCTGAAGGGCCGCAGCCAGATGGGTATTTTCCAGGATCAGCAAAACTGTGAAAACAAGTGGGAGCCTCTAAAAGGCCCGGAACTCTGCTGCATTGTGAAGCTGGACGTTTAGACAGCTTGAGCCAGTTGGATTTAGGGCTTTAGAGCTTATTTAAAGAAAAGGCCGAAACAAAGTGTTGCAAACAGAGTGCTTGTTTCTCTTTGAATTTTTTTTTTCAATCACTAAGTTGAACTTGACCTGTTTTGAAAGAGTGGCATCAATTAACATGTTAAGAGCTCTGTCTGTGATGCAGCTGATTTCCGTAACACGCCTCAGGGGGAAATCTTCTGTGTGTGTAAAAGAATCAGCAGTGTTGGATTGACTTTGTTTTAAATGTAGAGATTTTGGGGAAACCCTGCAAGTCACAACAACAAATCACCTAAATTAAAAAAAAGAAAAACAACATTACTAGGGCTGTGAAAGTTAGCGCATTAACACACATGATTAATAAATCATAATTAATGTGTTAATATATGTTGATGCCCTCAGGCATCACAGCCTAGTAAAACTTTGTCTAAATAAATTTAAACTTTTTTTATATCCTGTTATTTAGATTTGGTTAAATTAAAGAGATAACATGGCATTTATTTGTAGTTTTTGGACAAAAGCGATCTCTTATTTTAATAAATAAGGCGGAGAACAAATGTCAATCTGACGGCTGTAATGACGCAGCGCACCCTCTATTTCGGGGTGGGGCAGAGCTGTCTGCTATTAGAAATCCAAAGAGGAAACCGACTTTTATTTTATTTTGGGATGGGGACCGACATGAATTTTCCACAATAACAAGCAGCGGCGGCGTCTAAAAATTGCAGAAACTCCGCGAAAGACCCCCCCCCGCCACAGGTGGAGGCGGGCTGTTAAGGATGGACGAACCCGCCTCCACCTGTGCAGTTTCCAGTCGAGCCGACCTGAAATCCAGCTGGATCAAGCTTATCCGAAAAAGAAATGATTTATTATTTTTATACAAACACAATAGAGAAAAATTTTGAGAAAATAAAAAAAGCTGAATAAAAAAAAAACAGAATTCCAGGAAAAATGTCAAATAGACAGCAGTGCTCTTAGGAGAGAAATTCTTATTTTTTGGGCTTCCTGGAAGCTGAAGCCACGCAGGCAAACTGAAGCCACACAAGAAAGATCACACCTAAAACTTTCATTCTTCG
>NW_023418338.1:0-1271 GCF_002922805.2 Oryzias melastigma | reverse complement strand
CCAGGCGATCTGCGCAGCGCCTGGGGATCTCAAACACACCTATTAGCTTTGAAGCTAACACTAGCATAGAAGCTAATTTTAGCATAGAAGCTAACAGTAGCATAGAAGCAGAAGCTAACATTAGCATGTAAGCTAACACTAGCATAGACGCTAACCTTAGCATAGAAGCGAAAATTTTGCAAAGAAGCTAACATCAGCCTAGAAGCTAAAGTCAGCATAAGAGCTGACATTAGCTTAGAAGCTAGCATTAGCATTGAAGCTAAAATTAACTTAGAAGCTAATGCTAGCATAGAAGCTAACACTAGCTTAGAAGCTAAAATTTGCATATCGAGCTAACATTAGCAAAGCAAAAAACAGTGAGTAAATATCCAAGTTTGGAGCCAAATGTCAGCTTTAATGAGAAAAATGACTTTGTTCCGCTCGTCGTAGTTGCTGCAACACAAACCCCAATTTTTTGTGCCATCTTTATGATTTTATAAAGCAACTTTAACTTTTTTGTGCCACAGTTAAAATAAAGTTTTTTTTCCAGTTAATGTTTTAATTATCTTTGAAAGGAACATAGCAGTTCTTTGGAAAATGTTTGGTTAGTTCCAGCAGCAGTATCTGATCTCTTTAGTAGGATGTTTATACAGCTTCTTTTCTTTTCAAATGTCAAAGAGGATTTGTTTTACACCGGGATCCGCTAGACCATAATACCTACTTTAACACCCTGCTGGCTGTCTTTAAGGGACAACTTACAAGTAACATTTGAATTAATGAGAGATAAACTGCTATATTTTCTTTCCACACTGCCCTCAATATCATTTATGAGGCAAAAAAATAAAAAGAAAGTGGTAAGTTGTCATCTACTTTTTTCTCAAAATTAGAAGATGCTAAAAAAAACATCAAAAGTCTCGACCTAATTCAGACTTTACACTGATGGTTGTTTTTTTAAAGTTTGTCAGGTATAAAAAAATCTTGGTATTATGCTACATTTGAATCAGAAAAAGATGACATTATTTTAAGATATAATTACTCTGTGTGACACGTGTGAGGTTTTCCAATGGAGAATTCAAGGCCATGCCAGGTGGACAAAATCTCACATGTCAGATTGGAGCCAGATAACCACTAAACAAGATTTAGCTACCGTGACAACTACTGAATGTACAAAACAGCTTGTTGATCTCTGGAGAACCTTCATGTTCTTCTATGTTTCAACAGTCTGTCAACAATCCTCAGAAAATACATGTACCGTATTTTCCGGACTATAAGTCGCGGTTTTTTTCATAGAT
>NW_023418337.1:3411-7012 GCF_002922805.2 Oryzias melastigma | reverse complement strand
ATACAAGGGATTTAATCAACTGTTACCCCTGTTTTTAAAATGGTAAAGCGATTTATTTTGACTTTATTTTGACTTTCAGAAATCATTTTAAGCTTTTACTGGTTTTCCTCCCGATTACTTCTTCTTACTTCGTTGGGCCGTGTGACAGTGATGCTGCTGTTTGACGCAGAGCTAGTGAGGTCCACGTGTTCTTCACTGAAGGTGGGAAGGTATCACCTTCAAGCAGGTCACCATTACACTGCTGCTTCACCACTACTTGTTCCCTTTGGTTTGTAGACTGTTTTGCGTTCACTTCTTCACTTTTATTTTAACTTAAAGGGTAACCAAACAGGGAAGTTAGAGGCTGACTCCGCCCACAGCCAAAATTTGAACATCCAGTCAAAGGGGTGGGGCTTGGAGATCATGACATGGGACTTCTGAAACTTACATGGTTTGACCAATCACAAAATTCAACCGTAGTACCTCGGTTGAACCTGTAGGGGGCAGCACACAGACTGTTTTGACAATCAAATCAAATCAAATCAAACTTTATTTGTATAGCACTTTTTAAAAAAATGAATTTCATTCAAAGTGCTTAACATTAAAAAAAAATATATAGCATTTTAAAAGCAAAAGATAATACCCGCAAGCCCCACCCTTCCACACACACGCACAAAAACAAACACACATCGACATATCGCCACACCATGAAAGAAAAAAATAAATGAATGAATAAATAAATACTAAAAGGATGTAAAGCATAACTCTAGAAATCTGGCTTGGTACTGCAGTGAGGAAACAATATTTTTGGGACTTGTCCACACCAGTGACCCCCCCAATCAAGTTCACAGAGTACGCTACCACAGGACCCCCCAGACTATGTTTTCAATAATTAAACAAGCTTATTTTAATTGATCAAAAATTTGGAAATGATCATCAAACAGCACTTTTAAAGCCTCATTTATAGAGGTCAGCAGCTAAAAAAAGTTAATTTAAAGTTTGGTTATCCTTTAATTTCAAGAAGTTTTTATTTTAATAAAGTATTTTCAATTTAATTGAAAATGTCAGAATTCTGTTTTTATTTTCAACAAGTATATAAAACTTACAAGAAAACGTTTGCGGCGATTAAAAGCAATTTACATTTTTAGGTTCATGGCAGATCCACCGCATTTACGAAAAATATCGATATTGATATCAATAGTAGTATCAATATTGGCGCTATTGATCGGTATCAAATCAATACCCGAATGGTCATTCACCAGGCCCTGGAAAACAGAATTGCTAGCTTAGCGCTATATTGGTTCTTTCTTATGTCGTCATCCCTTTCTGCCAATTGTGGCAACATTGGCTCCGCCCCAACCGTCCCATTCCATTTTCTATGGACCTACAATGGATGGGGGCCTCCAAGAGGTACAGGTCAGAACTGTTTCATCGGCCCATTTTACAGTGGAAACGCTCAAAATACCGGATCAAACCGGATCGCTCAGTAAGGTTTTAGAGTCCTTTATATGCATTTTCCAGACATCTGCAACATTATTTCAGCTGATTTTATATATTTAGAACTTACCTTCTATTCTATCACTGTTAATTTCCTCCAGCCTGTTTTCCTTTGACCCCTTATCTACTGCTAAAACCTTTGAGGAGGAGTCCCAGAACCAGCACTGTTCATAAAGTAAACCTGCTTGTAACACAATCGATGAGGTGTTTCATTTTTTCAAACTAATGTAAGTCGTTTGTTTTCTTTAACACAGCAGGTCATCATAGGATAGCAACATAGAGTCATAGCATCATAGAGTCATAGCATCATAGAGTCATAGCATCATAGAGTCATAGCATCATAGAGTCATAGCATCATAGAGTCATAGCGTCATAGAGTCATAGCATCATAGAGTCATAGCATCATAGAGTCATAGCATCATAGCACTGTAGCATCAGTGTTTACGGTTGAGAAGTTACAGGAAGTTAAAGATTTTGTGTTTAAGCGTCACCGACGACGCCTCAGGTGTTAAAGGGTTTACGTTCAAATTCAGATCTTCTCTCCAGATCTGTTGGATTGTTCGCCTCAGCTTTTTATGCTGCATGGATTATTATGTGGACTAATGGCAGCAAACAGTGTCTGCACTTTTATTAGACCGCATCGATTACGTAATAAACAACCGTGGCTCTGCAGTGACTCCTTAAATCTCTCAGAGCTGTTGGGTATTATGCTGACTTGGACACTGTAACTGAGGGAAAGAGAGATCTGGATATATAGGAGTCCATTAGATTAATTTAGCAGAGGAGAAGAAACTAACTGCAGATTTGTGTGGGTGTGTCTTTGGGTGTGCATGTGTGTTGTTACTACAAAAATCCTAATCAAGCAGCACGCAGTGAAGCTCTACTTAAACAGAAACATGACTTTATTGTTGAAGCATTTAAGCATATTGTGTGTTTTTTTCTTTTTTGTTAATTAATCAAACAGTGATTGAAGAAGACAGAAACAACATGTGTGCAGTCCCTGGACGGATTGACACATTTTTTTTATCTTGCAGACATCTACGATCTTGTACTCGTGTAATCATTGTTATTAGACTGTTTCAAACACAGCATTTCATCTTATATTTAACATGTGACATGTTCTGCAGAAGGAAGGAACAGTGTTTTTGTAAAACACGAATACAAAAAAAAAAACAGGGGATCTAAACTGGAGCCCTGTGGTACACCAGGGACAGATGTATGAGTGAATATAATGTGCTTTTTATCCTTACAATGTTTAATTGTTGGAATAGATAGATTCTGTGGCACAAAGCATAACAATCACTTACTATATATATATATATATATATATATATATATATATATAGTAAGTGATTTCACCCGAGTAAAAGTATTTACATGATGTTCATTATGTTGAATGTTTCTGAGTGTCATGGGTTCCTGGATAAAGTCTCAAATGTCCCAGGAATGGGTAGACCAAAGTCTAAGTCACTAGTATCATTATTATAATTTTTTAATTTTTTTCTTCTAAAATTCCTAATTTTCAAGTGTGTTTTTAGGAACTTTCCTATGTTTTTATTTTCCATTTTGCTACACAAACCAATTAAAAATACGAGAAAACGATTCTAATTTATCTTGTGTTGTCATATTTTGTTGTATTTTTTATTAGAAATGATTTTTATTGGGTATATTATATCAGGTAAAAGTATTCTTGGGTTAAAGAAACAAAAGAAAAAATGGCTAAAGGATGAAAATGTTGAGTTTGGTTGTTGGTTCTTCTGACATTTTTTTTAATTAAGCTTATTTTTTTAATTAACTTGGTCTTTGGTCATTATAAATGAATGATAAGCTCTACAGACATAATAAAACAAATATTGCCGGACAATTCCAGCAGCTTGCACATTCAAAAACAGCAAATTCAGAAAAGGTCGAAAATTGAGTGTACTTGTACTGTGCTTTGCTACTTCTTACTACTTTCTTGAAGGCCTGAAGTGCTCAGCCACAGACCCATTCATGAAACTTTCACCAGAAGCAATGAGGGGTGTCTCGCCCAAGAACACTTCAACATTGAGTCTTTCTATGTTAAAATAGCTAGAAGAAAACTGATTTAAATAAACCAAATTCAAATTTTCATTTTTTTCTTCTT
>NW_023418337.1:0-1410 GCF_002922805.2 Oryzias melastigma | reverse complement strand
TTATTTCATCTGCACCTCATTCACAATGACTCCAATTAAAAAAAAATCATATTGAATCTTAATTTTCTTAAAATTTGTCCTTCATCATCAGGAAAATGCCTTCAAAAACATAAATTTATTTTGGAGTGGGCACTTTTCCATAAATTCCTGGCATTTGCCCAACTGAGTGGGACGTCACCCATAAAAATGACTTAATTTCCATGGATCAGTCTTTGGGATTTTGACTTCTGGGACCCAGCAGGTACTCCCTGTTTGGAATTCCAGTGGGGAGGAGTCTCTCAGTCCAGTGCTCATATACAATTATTAGCATTTGCTGATAAAAAAAATGATTTGAGCAATGCCATATTTGAAGGAAAAACAGTTATTGCACAGTAATTTATAATAAACTTGATGAAACGAGTCTTTCCAAGCTAAAATAGTCTGATTATGTGCATCTTAATATGAAAAGAGTGGTTGATCCTGATTGGATCCTGTCAGTTTTGAGTACATTTAAACAGGTTTAAAGAGGACAAATTCACATTTTCATTTCAAACACAGAGACTAATATAAGTTATAGTTCTTCTGTAGAATAAATTTGACAAAACTTTGATTTCAATAATTTTATTTAACACAGAAAGCACCACATTTATTGATGTTTGGTTGACCTAATGAGAACAAAATAGCTAGAAATAATCCAAAAGTGCATTGTTTTTTATACGGCCCTACAGGCTGAGTTTTTCACTTTTTTTTTTTCTTCCAGAACTTTTGGGGACACTACCCTCTGGATTTTACCAGGCTAGTGACCGGCACAGGCAGGACACCGGTTTGAGGTATGGGGTGCCATATGTAAATCTATAAAGTAAAATTTTGACATCAATATTTTTGGTTATTTAGCCTGTTTTATGAGGAAATAAAAGCAGGTGTCATTTTTCAAATGCATATTTTCACCTTTTAATTTAATGTATTTATAAGTAAGCTAAATATCACATTTTAAGATAAATATGTAATTATAGGCTAAATATTTACTTTAAAATGAGATATTTGGCTTACAAGCTAAATATTTTTTTAAATAAACATTTAGTTTGCAAATTAAATTAAATCTGACCCAAATATTTATTTTCCAAACTAGTTTTCTATTTTGTTTGAAGCAAAATATTTAGTTAGTAAATGTGACATTTATAAATATATGAATTTTAATGTGAAACTGCATTTGAGAAATGATACTTGTTATTTTTCCTAAAAAAAAGGGTATATAACCAAAAATGTTGTTGTTACAAATTTATTTTGCAGATTTACAAATGGCACCTATATTGTGCCCTGTTGAGGCTGCATTCACCTCCCCTTTTATGTCTGTCTTTTTGTACATATTCGTCCATCTATTCTTGCTTTTTTTTGTATTTTATTAAAAAAAAATTGCTGTTTTTTTTTTTT
>NW_023418336.1:6751-7017 GCF_002922805.2 Oryzias melastigma | reverse complement strand
TCTCAAACATGCGCATGGTGGTGACTGGGTTGCTCCGAAGAATGTCAGTTTTTTCTGTCCAGTTGAGAGCCTCAAAATTAACCTCTTCACCCTGCTGATGTTTGATTGCTTGTATGACTTCAGTCCACCTAAGTTCTGCAGCTGACACGGTTACAAACCACGTAGGATTGCCTAATTGACTTATCATGGCAAAGAGATCTTTGGTGGTTTTCTCCCAGTAAGCAGGTGTTCCTCTTAAAGGTTGCATGAATCTGATTGCGTCTCTG
>NW_023418336.1:0-6408 GCF_002922805.2 Oryzias melastigma | reverse complement strand
ACAGTAAATCCCTTCAGTGAATGACAAAATGTCTTCAGCAACGTTTGGTGGTTGAAGGCAGGATTCTAAAGCCAGTCCTCCATTTGGAAGATCACCTTCTTGTTCATCATCGTTCTGTACTTCAGTTTCAACAGTTGTGTTTGTAGTCTGGTCTGTGTTAGTGTCCTCATTTTCTGTGACGTTCTGTTCATTTGAAATGGCACTTGTTTCACGCGATGCTCTCTGACTGACATTAGTTTGTGCAGCTTCCTGATCATCCTCATCACTGACTTCATCTGCTAGGGTTGGATCGCAAACTTCAGGCTCATCTCTAATACTTATGTCCTGGTACTGAGGATGAATTTGTTTTAGTTTATGTAAAGCTTGCATTAGTTTAGACCATGTAACAGATTGGAAAAGCTGATGACCTTTGTAGCATAATCGTCTCTTAAGTTTGACCCTGAGAACCTGAGATTGGCTTCTTATTCTGGGTAATGTATCAACTGTCTCTTGTACTTCTGATGGCACGCACACTACATTACCACGTATTGAATGTTGTCTGCCTTTGGGAAGTGGGACAATCTTAGCGAACGGGATACACTTTGCAATGAGATGCCTCTCCAAGATGTTAAGATTACACAAATCCTCTGGAATGTCTGCTAGCTGTAAATTATTGGCTACAGCAAGTGGGGGCATTTTTCCAGCTTTCACATAGTTATGGCAAGTGTAACATATCCATTCTTTTCTCCTCTCATCGGGAACTGTGCAATGTTCTTCACAAGTGGTACAAGTATGGACATATTTACCTGTCAAACATTGTGCTACCACGTGTACATTTTTTATGTATTTGTTCCTATTACATGACTTGACTTGATTTGGAAACAAAGCTTTATGGCAAACAGTGCAAATAAATGTTGGACCACTTTTAACATTTGCTTTAAAAACAGAAATGGCTAATTTTATCAGTCTTTGATTCTCGTTTGTCTGGGATGTTGACGTATCTTCACTGACATGGGTTGGATTTACAAAAATGTTTTTGTATTTTTTCTTTATTTGTAATGCGCATTTTTGCTTAATTTGAAATGCTTGGTCATTTCTGTATTTGTTTAGCATTATTTTTCTCATTAACTCTCTGTGTCTACTTCGAAATTCTTTGTCTTGAGCATAACGCTGTGTCATGTACAATTTCTGTTTCTTACATAATGCTAAGTTGTTCCTGTAGCTGTTAACAAAATACATTCTTTGCTTCTGCCTTACATCAGCACTTTGTATGTATCGTTTTTTTGCAAATTGCTTTTGTTTTTGTTGAAATTTTTCACAACTTTGATAACGTTGGGTAATGCGTCGTTTCTGCTTCTGCCGATACTCAGAATTGACACAATAACGTACAGTAACCATACTTTTCTTCTTTTGCCGATACTCAGGACTGGCATGGTAACGTTTATACGACATTTCTTTCTGCTTCTGTCTAAAGTCAGCATCGCTGTGGTAACGATTTGTGATTATATTTTTCTTCTTCTGTCTATACTCGGGACTGGCATGGTAATGTTTATATGACATTTCTTTCTGCTTCTGTCTAAAGTCAGGACTGTTTCTGTAACGTGCAGTTGTAAAATTTTTTTGCTTTTGTCTAAACTCTTGGTTATTTTTATACTTTTCCCTTATGAACCGTTTCTGTTTTTTTCTGAACATGGGATCATTTTTATAATGTTCTGTCATTAAGTCTTTCTGTTTTTGTCTTACTTCTGCTTTGTTTTGATAGCGTTTTATTGCAAATTGTTTTTGTTTTTGTCTGAACTCTTCAACATTTTGATATAAATGAGCAACATAGTTTTTTTTTTTTTGACGTACAATTGCATTGGTTTGGTACAACAGCTTTGAGTATAGTCGTTTCTTAGTAGTACGGTTCTCATCAGAGATATGTTTTTTCTTGCCATTTCCATTTTTTTGACATTGTACTTTCAACCTTAAAAATCTTTGCCTCCTGTTTTTATTCAGTTTTAACATGTGTTGTTTAATGTTATCTGGAGAGATACTGATTTCGTTGATAGTATTACCAGATTTGTTATATGGCATTTCACTAATATTTTTACCATCAACAGTGGATCTGTTTGAAGGCAAGCAACCCAAGAGTATTGGTATTAGTGCCTCTATATCAGAAACATTTGAGTCATCTTCATTCAATGTTTCCCGCGGCTGTATGTTAGAATACATTTCTGTCTTTTGTTTTTTGGCGCTTTGTACTAGTTCTTCTCCATCACTGTAGTCATCTGTGCTTCGAAGAAGACATAGAGGTGTTACATTTTTATTATTGTCGTCTTGCAAGCCTTCCGTAGAATGTTGTTCACTGGAGGTAGTTAAAGGGTCAAATTCTATAGGCTGTAACTGGTAAGTTTCAGATGATGGAACACCGAGTATTTGCAAGCATTTTCCTAGTCTGTCTATCATGTCTTGTAGGTTTGTAAATGTCAGCATAATAGCAGTGCCATGAACATTTGTTCCTGGAAGCACAGGCATACCAGTACTTGTTCTTGAATGGGGATCAAAAAATCCATATTTGCCACAGGATGTTCTGAAAACAGCAATGCATATATTGGAAATGATCAACAATGCATACTGAACATCTGATAATAAGCAGCTTAGGCCTGCTGTCAAATCTAGATAGTCATCAGCTGCTTCAGGAACAGGGTCTTTGAAAGAACCAAACCTTGACTCTAGTTCTTTTTTTATGTTGTACACAGTAGCGCGTGCTGAAACAATGTCAGGAAGCTCATCAAATGCCAAAAAAGAGTTGTTTGGAAAGCTTTTCCTTTGCTCACAATAAATTGAATCCCCCTTATCTAGAACATTGTCAAGATCTTCTGCAGTTATGTTTTCATTTTCATTAAGAAAAGAAAGAAACATCAGTGAATTACAGGTACACTGTTTGTTTCTAGAGAAGGTACTATATTTGTTATCATTTTGAGAGTGTGAAGCTTGCATACAATCACAAGGGTTGAGATGACGTTGCATTTGAATGTCATGTACAGATGGTTGCAATAAATCACAATTATTTATGTTACTATCAGAGGTGTTTATGCAATCCTGGCTATCATTTTCACAGTTTGGCAAAGAAACTTTTAGCCATCTTGTTTTTGCTGCTTGCGAGCGCTTACCTTTGCGAGGCATGATTGATAACCGTTATACTTAGCTATCTTGTGGAATGGACACTGGATGTGGCTTTTTTTCCAAATGATGTGTGACAGGATCCTGGTTTGTATGTCTCGTTTAAGATCTTTCTGTGTATCTGGCAAGAAAAATCAGAAATAGCTTTAGCACTTAATTGAAAAAGATATTTAAATATGTAGGATAATTCACATACATGGACCACATATATATTAAAAATTAACGTTACCCGTTTATGTGTGAACTGGGTCACTGGGATGCTGGGTAGGTAGTACAAGGGTACTGTCAGACCGATCAGGGGAACACGCAGGGCGAGCCACCAGTTCCAAAGCAATGATCTAGCAAAAGCAAGAAATAAATCATTTTAATCTTGTAAATGTATATTTTGTTGCAGAAACAACAACAACAACAACAACAACATGGTATGATATGGGTAAGACATTGATTTAAAAAAAAAACATGACAGTTAGAGCTGGGCAAAAAAAAAGAAGAAACATTTTTTCATTCCAAAATTGATTTTAATTGATTCTCTCTCCCTCTTTCTCTCTCAGTTGCCCCTTTTATGACTGCACTTTGCAAGGGCTGACTTTACGCCAAACTACGGAAGCCTAAGAGGGCAGAGTGAGGGGAGAATAAAATAGTTTTTTGTCTTTTAATGACTTATGTGTATTTTTGTAACTTTTTTAAAAATTTAAATTAAGTTTATAAATACTATACTGTTTAAACTATTAAAACAGCCAACATGCGTTCTTTGTAGCAGATGGTTAAAAAAAATGTTTTTGTAGTTATCATGCAGAAACTTTTGATTCCTTTGTAAACTGTAAATAAAAATCCATGGATCACAAATGTTTTGTGATAGCAAAATTTATTGACATCAGAAGGGAATGGGTTAAAATCCAGCATCTGAAATCCTCTATATAAGAGGATTTTTTAATTTTGTATTTTGTTTAATCTTTCATTATTTTCACTAGATTCTTAACTTTATAATATTAAACTATTAACAAAATTAAATTAAATTTAACTTATTCAATTTTAGATATGTCAGGAACAACTTAACCCTAATGTCAGCTAACCTATAATTTGATACAATGTTCATGTCACACTTTGCTTAACCAGCTGGGCATCAACCAACATAACAACTCTAAACCCATCAAAACACTCCACAAACAAGCTCTGAAAGTATTAGACAGAAAGCCCAAAGCCCACCATCACTGTCACCCACAGTTAACATAAAAAAGGCTACATGTGTTGTTTAAAAAAAAAAACATTAACAATAACAACACAAAACTTTTCTACCCCGGGCTTACACCGCTAGCGTCAAGGCTTCGTTGCGTCGCGGGAGTGGACTAGCTACAGCCGAAGGCTTTCACAGGCTGCTGCTCCAGCTACAGCCTGTGAAAGCTCAGCCCAGACAGAGAAGTGCTGGATGTCTATGATCAGCTTCTCGTTGTCCATGGTTATGAGTGACAACGCTGTGCTGCAACACACTTTGAGTGACCCGAAAATTACGTAATGTTTACGACACGCTGAAACCGGCGAGTACAGCGGAAAGTTCGTTTTATTTTGAAAATATACCGGATGCACTTTAAATTCGCTCGCATGGTTTCCGGTTTAAGTCGTGAATAGTCCCAACTTCACAAAAAGTGATGACGCGCGCGCACTCACTCAGATCCTCGTGCCCTAGCGACCAGCTCACGCGCGAGGAAATAGACCGGTCTCAAACTTTTTTTTTTTTGCTCGCGAGAGATTTAAATACAACCGCGCAGGGGCGCTGGTCTGAATTGTCCGCAAGGAATGTGTGATGCGTGCTTGGAGACTTGCGCAGCGGAACTCTCCTGCGAGCGAGCTGCGCATGTCGACATCCCAAACGTAGACAGAGCACAAAATTGCTGATAACAGCATAATAACACAATAACAGGAAATCACCGCAATTAATGCTAGTCATTTCAAGTCGGGTTCTGTAGCCTAAATCTCCACATATGCGCACTTAAGCCAGGGGAGTAAAGGAATTCTAAGTAACCCTAATTTAAAAATAGGAAGTCTTACCGTTCAAAGTCCAAAAGTTGAAGAGATGCAGGCGAAAGAAGCTCAAGTCCTCCACAGCAAAGATACCCCTCTCTCTAGAGATCCAGAAAGCGGAGTGAGACACCGCCCTCACGTGCCGGTATTTATACCTGAAGTCGCTGCCTCATGAATATGTATGATGTTGACTTAGCGCGATTGGCTGCGAGTTGTGCCTGTCTTTTCACCTTGCACTTCACACAAATAGCTGAGTGAGCTGCTGAAATAAGTCCCTCCTTCAGGTTCACAATGATAATGAGCATTTAGTGACGTGAGCAGATGCAGAGGAAAATGGAGGACATCGTCTTTACAAACGATTGTGTTTGTAAAAATTCAATTTTGAGAAAGCTTATTTTTCAATAACTAAATAAATAATGTTAGTAATTTTTCCAGGACTAGTATTCATCTACTCTTTGCTAATGATGAAAACCTTTTTAAATCTTATAGAAACTTCACTTAAACTTAATTCAAAACAAATAAGTTCTTTAACAAATCTTGGCGAAATCTACTACATCCTCTTTGCTGTAAAATATATGAGTGATCTTATAAAAAATCTGCATGAAAACCTTAGCATAAAAAAGAGTTTAGTTTACAGAGATAAGTTTGTTTTTATGGATGACAAATTAAGAAGGAAACAACATGTTTGCAAAAAAATATTAAAATAAAAAAACAAAAATAAAAAAAAATAACTAGGGCTGTCAGATTTGTCCCGTTAATCTGACATGTGCATGACGCCGACAATTTTTTTTTTGACGCATTAAAAGCGGTTTTTCTCACCGCGCAGACACCCTTCATCGCTCCAACTCACCGACTGCTCTCACTAGATCACTGGCCGGTCTCCAACCACCGAGCTGCGAGCTAAAACCGGCCGGCACTAGGACCTGGAGAGCTCCTACACCCTAACCCGGCTAACCCACCACGTCTGGTGGTACCGGCTCGCGTCCGGCGCCGCGTCCCGACAGCTGCGGACACCCGACGTTCCGAACAGCAAGCGCACCGGGGGACGTTTTAAACGTAGTTTAAACAACGGCAGTTATTTGTAGATGAAAAGATAAATCTCAGCTTTGAGTGTGTGGCCCGTCCCTCTTTCACCGCGAGAAAATATGCAAAATATCCCAAAGTTCTGGAGGTTTAAGCGTGATACAGCCCCAGCATAGGGTCTGTCTGCCGGCATATTCATGGCGTGAGCTCCGCTGGACACGT
>NW_023418335.1:6465-7019 GCF_002922805.2 Oryzias melastigma | reverse complement strand
TTTTAGTTTTATTAAATGTCAGCATGCTAATAAAAGTTGTATTTGCACATTATTGAGCGTGCATTCCATATGCACGTAGCATAACAGCCAAAACACTTCAGGTATGTTTTACACAAAAATAAATCCCATCAGCACCAAAAAGAGAAGAAGGAAAATCAACCAACCCCGCTGCTCTCATTTCCTCCGCCCCCGTAGCCTGTTTAGCCAATTGCAGTCAAGAGTATTTATGACATCACTGGTACTGAGCACCATCATGAAGGAGAAACGACAAATATTTAAGCAGCAGATTGATTCTTTAATCATATTTTTGATGTTTTAGGAAGCACCAATTCATGATATATCCTTTTAATTCAACAATACAACTTATTTAAACCTAACATTCGTATCTAGAAAAAGTTAATCATAGTTTCTTTCACCAGCTGCGATTTCCACACAAAAATGAATTCTCTATGGGAGAAATTGTTGCGTCCTGGGTTTGTCGTGGAAGTCCCGCGTGTGCTGCATCTGCTGTTTACAAGGTTGCTATATACTTTATAGCTCCCTGAAATGAATCA
>NW_023418335.1:0-1984 GCF_002922805.2 Oryzias melastigma | reverse complement strand
TAAGAACTAAAGGCCAAACTGTAAGATTATATGACGAAATTAGAATTTAGGAGTAAAATATGAACTTTAGACACGGTAGCTAACTTACCATGTGGCAGCTAACTACAACTGCGAGAGATAACTTCCGACACAGCAGCTAGCTTCCGACACAGCAGCTAACTTTAGATCTGGCAGACAGTAGATGTGTCGGCTAACATTTGATGCTGCACCTAAATTCAGGTGTGGCAGATAACTTCCTATGTGGGAGCTAGCTTCTGACGCAGCAGCTAACTTCCAATGCAACACCCAACTTCAGTTGACCTTAGACTCAATTGCTAACTTTAGATGGTGCAGCTAACTCCGGATGTGGCAGCTAACTTCCAATGTAGTAGCTAATTTCAGATGTAGTAGCTAACTTCCGATGTGGCGGCTAACTTCTGATGCGGTAGCAAACTTCCAATGTAGTAGCTAACTTCAGATATGGCAGCTAATTTCCAATGTGATAGCTAACTTCGGATGCGGTAGCTAACTTCCAATGTAGGAGCTAACTTCGGATGCCGTAGCTAACTTCCAATGTAGTATCTAATTTCGGATGCGGTAGCTAACTTCCAATGTAGGAGCTAACTTCCGATGCGGTAGCTAACTTCCAATGTAGCAGCTAACTTCAGATATGGCAGCTAACTTCCAATGTAGCAGCTAACTTCTGATGCGGTAGCTAACTTCCGATGCGGTAGCAAACTTCCAATGTAGTAGCTAATTTCGGATGCGGTAGCTAACTTCCAATGTAGCAGCTAACTTCGGATGCGGTAGCTAACTTCCAATGTAGTAGCTAACTTCGGATGCGGTAGCTAACTTCCAATGTAGCAGCTAACTTCGGATGCGGTAGCTAACTTCCAATGTAGTAGCTAACTTCGGATGTGGTAGCTAACTTCCAATGTAGCAGCTAACTTCCGATGCGGCAGCTAACTTCCGATGCGGTAGCTAACTTCTGATGCAGTAGCTAACTTCAGATGCGGCAGCTAACTTCCAATGCGGTAGCTAACTTCTGATGCAGTAGCTAACCTCTGATGCGGTAGCTAACCTCTGATGCGGCAGCTAACTTCTGTTGCGGTACCTAACTGCCGAGCGGTAGCTAACCTCTGATGCAGCAGCTAACTGTAGAAGCCTCAGCCCACTTCAGATACAGCAGCCAAATTCTGACGCAGGTGCTAATTTCCGATGCTATCTTTCAATATGGCACCTAAATTTCAACAAAGCAACTAACTTCAAATGCATCAGCTATTTTCCAAAGCAGCAGCTAACTAAAGCCAGAGCAGAACCAACAATGTAACTCAGCTACACTGAGCAGAACAGAATTTCGTGGATCAAAATTGTCTTTTTGAAAGGATCCTTTGGTATTAGCTTTCATCAAAGGTGCTAATAGGCTTTGCAAACGTTAAAGGGGATTTACTAATTCACAAGTAGCCCACAGCAAGAAATAAGTAAATACAGCAACAGCTAAGTATTAAATCCAAGCAAGAATATTAGAAAAAGAACAGATGCCTAAGAGTGAGATTTACATTAATTATATTAGAAGTAAAATTATTTTCTCCAATAAAAGGGGATTAAAATTTGCTTTAAAACAAATATTTCATTATTTTTTGCCAAGAATCTTTACAGTTGTGTTACTTTGCTTGCAAAATGAATATATAGTTTAATGTTAAATTGTGTCTGCTTATTTAGGGCTTTACTACCTTACTTTAAATCCCCAAACACTTTGTTGAGTAATCTCACATTAGCTGCGTTTAGATCACAAACTAACAAAATTCTAGAACTGTTTTTTTTTAAAAAAAGCACAATTTTGCAATAAAGCTATTTTTGTGAAATCTTAATTGGTTCATAAAACGTTAAATTATAAAACTAACTCATAAGGTAACACAGCGATGGTTGCGAACAAGTTTGTTCACGACATGAAAAATGTAGGCGTGGTTCCTATCATTGAATACGGGATCCTTCAAACACCAGA
>NW_023418334.1:15440-21770 GCF_002922805.2 Oryzias melastigma | reverse complement strand
GTGTTTTGCGTTCTTTCCAATATGCGCCATAGTACACATAGTGGGAAAAATAAGTTAAATAATTTTTATGTCATTTTTAAGAACCTAGGCATAACATAGCATGAAAATATATATTTGTTTCTCAAAATTAAACCTAAATTTCAGCTGTCAGGCTAGTTATGACATGAACATAAACATGCTGTCACATACCACAAGGAAAATAACTAAATTAAATCATTTTTATGCCATTTTTTAAGAACCTAGGCATAACATAGCACAAATATATATATATTTGTTTCTCAAAATTAAACTTAAATTTCAGCTGTCAGGCTAGTTATGACATGAACATAAACATGCTGTCACATACCACAAGGAAAATAAGTTTGAACGTGGCTTTAAGGAAACAACTGGCAGAACACGCGAAATCAGAATAATAGTTTTGTTTTCCTCAAGACACGTAAATCAAAAAGCTGCTCGGGATACAGTTAGTTCAGTCAGTCTCAGCTCTCGGAAGGCTGACCTCTTTACCATTGATGTAGCCACGCCCACCCACGTAGTAGGCGACTTTCCCCTCTCTTCTTGCTGCTTGGATCAAAGGCCACAGCGCCGCTCTGCTTTCCCGGTCCGCCGTGCACAGGTCCTCAGTGAAGCGGAGATGACGCTCCTGCAGGATGGGATTATTTTTCGCGGCTCTCCATACGGCATCTCGGTAGGTTCTGGACGAGAACTGAAGAATGATTCCTCTCGGTTTGTTGGCGTTTTCCGTCAGTCTTCCCAAGCGGTGCACAGTGTCAATCATATCAGGAAGCTTCTGTTTTCCCTCCGGAAAGATAGTTTGGCAGATTTTGATGGTTTCATTTTTCACGTTGTCTCTGGACACGGTTTCCGGCACTCCGTATAATTTCAAATTCCAGCGTCTAGAATAGCGCTCAGATTCCGCCAGCCTCTCCTGCAGCCGGAGCACAGTATCGTCATCTTTGTTGGTCTTTTTTTCAATCATATCGATCCTTTTCTTCACATCTTTAATTTCTTCAAACGCAAAGTCNTTGGCAAATTTTGATGGTTTCATTTTTCACGTTGTCTCTGGACACAGTTTCCGGCACTCCGTATAATTTCAAATTCCAGCATCTAGAATAGCGCTCAGATTCCACTAGCCTCTCCTGCAGCCGGAGCACAATATCGTCATCTTTGTTGGTCTTTTTTTCAATCACATCGATCCTTTTCTTCACATCTTTAATTTCTTCAAACGCAAAGTCAACTGACTTCTTGAGGCCCTCAATTTTCAGTGAGTTGTCATTAATCAGTTTCTCCATGGCATCAAATCGAGTGTTAATCAGGTTTGAAAGAACCTCAACGACGTCTTTATCACACCCGCTGCTTCTCCTCTCACCTTGAGGTGTTGCAAGTAGCGCTTTTTTGGAAGCTGGTTCTTTAGATGGAGTTCCTCCAGTAGAAATAGGCAGGGGTGGAAACTCTTCTTCATCTGGGATGATCATGTCTTGTTCAGCATTAGCCTTCTGGGTATAGTCATGTCCCGCACCGCTAACAGCACTGCTGCTGCTAGCCATGGCTTTACTCTCCTTAGAGGTTCTTTTCCTTTCTCGAGATGGCATTGAGCAGTTAAATTTGTTTCCTTTTTGGTTAGCAACAGCAAGAACTTCAAAAGTAGCTTTAAATTTGTCAGTTTCCACAATATTTAAAGAGTTTAAAAAAGTTTGGCGCAACAGGTCGCAAACTGGCATCCGCTCAAGCCGCCATCTTGGTCAAGCCCCCCTGGGGATCTCAAACACGCCTGTTGTATAAATACTGGTGTGACGTCATCACACTATAACCTATGATGCTCAGATCATCATCCCAGCAGCTTTGACTGAGACAAGAATTGAAGGTTAAATCGAAAAAAAGAATCATAACTTTCATGACTGACACTTATATCAGTCTTCTTAAACGAAAAATAATATTTTTTAGACAGGATTGAGTATCTTCAAATGACAGACTTCCTGTTCCGGCTAACGATGCNAAAAAAAAAAAAAAAAAACTTTTAAAAGCAATTGATTATGGGAAATTTACTGTAAAAAGCAATGAATTGTGGGAATTTACTGTTAAAAGCAATGCATTGTGGGAATTTACTGTTTAAAGCAATGCATTGTGGGAATTTACTTTTAAAAGCAATGGATTGTGGGAAATTTACTGTAAAAAGCAATGGATTGTGGGAATTTACTGTTAAAAGCAATAAATTGTGGAAATGTACTGTAAAAAGCAATGGATTGTGTTAATTTACTGTTAAAAGCAATGAATTGTGGTAAATTTACTGTTAAAAGCAATGGATTGTGGGAATTTACTGTTAAAAGCAATGGATTGTGGAAATATACTGTAAAAAGCAATGGATTGTGGGAATTTACTGTTAAAAGCAATAAATTGTGGAAATTTACTGTAAAAAGCAATGGATTGTGGGAATTTACTGTTAAAAGCAATGGATTGTGTGATTTTACTGTTAAAAGCAATGGATTGTGAGAAATTTACTGTTAAAAGCAATGGATTGTGGAAATATACTGTAAAAAGCAATGGATTGTGGAAATTTACTGTTAAAAGCAATAAATTGTGGAAATTTACTGTAAAAAGCAATGGATTGTGTTAATTTACTGTTAAAAGCAATGGATTGTGTGATTTTACTGTTAAAAGCAATGGATTGTGAGAAATTTACTGTTAAAAGCAATAAATTGTGGAAATATACTGTAAAAAGCAATGGATTGTGGGAATTTACTGTTAAAAGCAATAAATTGTGGAAATTTACTGTTAAAAGCAATGGATTGTGAGAAATTTACTGTTAAAAGCAATGAATTGTGGGAATTTACTGTTTAAAGCAATGGATTGTGGGAATTTACTGTTTAAAGCAATGCATTGTGGGAATTTACTGTTAAAAGCAATGGATTGTGAGAAATTTACAGTTAAAAGCAATGAATTGTGGGAATTTACTGTTAAAAGCAATGGATTGTGGGAATTTACTGTTTAAAGCAATGCATTGTGGGAATTTACTGTTAAAAGCAATGGATTCAGGGAAATTTACTGTAAAAAGCAATGGATTGTGGGAATTTACTGTCCAGAATATAAGTGATTGTGGGGATTTAATGTGAAAAGCAACGGATTGGGTGAATTTACTGTTAAAAGCAATGGATTGTGAGAAATTTACTGTTAAAAGCAATGAATTGTGGGAATTTACTGTTAAAAGCAATGGATTGTGGGAAATTTACTGTAAAAAGCAATGGATTGTGGGAATTTACTGTTAAAAGCAATGGATTGTGAGAATTTACTGAAAAAAGCAATGGACTGTGAGAATTTACTGTTAAAAGCAATGGAATGTGGGAAATTTACTGTAAAAAGCAATGGATTGTGGGAATTTACTGTTAAAAGCAATAAATTGTGGAAATTTACTTTTAAAAGCAATGAATTGTGGTACATTTACTGTTAAAAGCAATGGATTGTGTGAATTTACTGAAAAAAGCAATGGATTGTGGGAATTTACTGTTAAAAGC
Source organism: Oryzias melastigma (assembly GCF_002922805.2). Taxonomy (NCBI): domain Eukaryota; kingdom Metazoa; phylum Chordata; class Actinopteri; order Beloniformes; family Adrianichthyidae; genus Oryzias; species Oryzias melastigma. The sequence continues at coordinate 18,261 of NW_023418334.1, read as the reverse complement.
AATGCATTGTGGGAAATTTGCTGTAAAAAGCAATGGATTGTGGGAATTTACTGTTAAAAGCAATGCATTGTGGGAAATTTACTGTAAAAAGCAATTGATTGTGGGATATTACTGAAAAAAGCAATGGATTGTGGAAATATACTGTAAAAAGCAATGCATTGTGGGAATTTACTATGAAAAGCAATGGACTGTGGGAATTTACTGTTAAAAGCAATGGATTGTGGGAATTTGCTGTCCAAAATATAAGTGATTGTGGGAATTTAATGTGAAAAGCAATGGATTGTGGGAAATTTACTGTAAAAAGCAATGGATTGTGGAATTTTACTGTAAAAACCAATGGATTGTGGGAATTTACTGTCCAAAATAAAAGTGATTGTGGAAATTTAATGTGAAAAGCAATGGAATGTGTGAATTTACTGTTAAAAGCAATGGATTGTGGGAATTTACTGTCCAAAATAAAAGTGATTGTGGAAATTTAATGTGAAAAGCAATGGAATGTGTGAATTTACCGTTAAAAGCAATGGATTGTGGGAATTTACTGTAAAAAGCAATGGATTGTGGGAATTTACTGTTAAAAGCAATAAATTGTGGAAATTTACTTCTAAAAGCAATGGATTGTGGGTATTTACTGTTAAAAGCAATGAATTGTGTTACATTTACTGTTAAAAGCAATGGATTGTGGGAATTTACTGAAAAAAGCAATGGACTGTGGGAATTTACTGAAAAAAGCAATGGATTGTGTGAATTTACTGTTAAAAGCAATGGATTGTGGGAAATTAACTGCAAAAAGGAATGGATTGTGGGATATTACTGAAAAAAGCAATGGATTGTGGAAATATACTGTAAAAAGCAATGGATTGTGGGAATTTACTGTTTAAAGCAATGCATTGTGGGAATTTACTGTTAAAAGCAATGGATTGTGGGAAATTTACTGTAAAAAGCAATGGATTGTGGGAATTTACTGTCCAAAATATAAGTGATTGTGGGATATTAATGTGAAAAGCAATGGATTGTGGGAAATGTACTGTTAAAAGCAATGAATTGTGGGAATTTACTGTTAAAAGCAATGGATTGTGGGAAATTTACTGTAGAATGCAATGGATTGTGTGAATTTACTGAAAAAAGCAATGGATTGTGGAAATTTACTTGTAAAAGCAATGGATTGTGGGAAATTTACTGTAGAAAGCAATGGATTGTGGAAATTTACTGTTAAAAGCAATAGATTGTGGGAAATTTACTGTAAAAAGCAATGGATTGTGTGAATTTACTGTTTAAAGCAATGAATTGTGGGAATTTACTTTTAAAAGCATTGGATTGTGGGAAATTTACTGTATAAAGCAATGGATTGTGGGAATTTACTGTTAAAAGCAATGGATTGTGGGAAATTTACTGTTAAAAGCAATGAATTGTGGGAATTTACTGTTAAAAGCAATGGATTGTGGGAAATTTACTGTAAAAAGCAATGGATTGTGGGAATTTACTGGTAAAAGCAATGGATTGTGGGAAATGTACTGTTAAAAGCAATGAATTGTGGGAATTTACTGTTAAAAGCAATGGATTGTGGGACATTTACTGTAGAAAACAATGGATTGTGGAAATTTACTGTTAAAAGCAATAGATTGTGGGAAATTTACTGTAAAAAGCAATGGATTGTGGGAATTTACTGTTAAAAGCAATGGATTGTGTGGATTTACTGTTAAAAGCAATGAATTGTGGAAATTTACTTTTAAAAGCAATGGATTGTGGGAATTTACTGTAAAAAGCAATGGATTGTGGGAATTTACTGGTAAAAGCAATGAATTGTGGGAATTTACTGTTAAAAGCAATGGATTGAGGAAATTTACTGGTAATAGCAATGGATTGTGGGACATTTACTGTTAAAAGCGATGGATTGTGTGAATTTACTGTTAAAACCAATCTATGGTGAGAAATTTACTGTAAAAAGCAATGGATTGTGTGAATTTACTGTTAAAAGCAATGGATTGTGGAAATTTACTTTTATAAGCAATGGATTGTGGGAAATTTCNGTGAAATTTACTGTAAAAAGCAATGGATTGTGGGGAATTTACTGTAAAAAGCAAAGGATTGTGGGACTTTACCGTTAAAAGCAATGGATTGTGGGAAATTTACTGTAAAAAGCATTGGATTGTGTGAATTTACTGAAAAAAGCAATGGATTGTGGAAATATACTGTAAAAAGCAATGGATTGTGGGAATTTACTGTTAAAAGCAATGAATTGTTGGAATTTACTATTAAAAGCAATGGATTGTGGGAAATGTACTGTTAAAAGCAATGGATTGTGGGAATTTAATGTTAAAAGCAATAAATTGTGGGAAATTTACTTTTAAAAGCAATGGATTGTGGGAATTTACTGTTAAAAGCAATGAATTGTGGTAAATTTACTGTTAAAAGCAATGGATTGTGGGAAATTTACTGTAAAAAGCAATGGATTGTGTGAATTTACTGTTAAAAGCAATGGATTGTGGGAAATTTACTGTAAAAAGCAATGAATTGTAGAAATTTACTTTTAAAAGCAATGGATTAGGGGAAATTTACTGTAAAAAGCAATGGATTGTGTGAATTTACTGTTAAAAGCAATGGATTGTGGGGAATTTACTGTAAAAAGCAATGGATTGTGTTAATTTACTGGTAAAAGCAATGGATTGTGGGAAATTTACTGTAAAAACCAATGGATTGTGGGAATTTACTGTCCAAAATATAAGTGATTGTGGGAATTAAATGTGAAAAGCATGGGATTGTGGGAAATTTACTGTTAAAAGCAATGGATTGTGGGAATTTACTGTTAAAAGCAATGGATTGT
>NW_023418334.1:14750-15427 GCF_002922805.2 Oryzias melastigma | reverse complement strand
ATTTACTGTTAAAAGCAATGGATTGTGGGAAATTTACTGTAAAAACCAATGAATTGTGGAAATTCACTTTTAAAAGCAATGGATTGTGGGAAATATACTGTTAAAAGCAATGAATTGTGTGAATTTACTGTTAAAAGCAATGGATTGTGGGAAATTTACTGTAAAAAGCAATGAATTGTGGAAATTTACTTTTAAAAGCAATGGATTGTGTGAAATGTACTGTTAAAAGCAATGGATTGTGTGAATTTACTGTTAAAAGCAATGGATTGTGGTAAATTTACTGTTAAAAGCAATGGATTGTGGGAAATTTACTGTTAAAAGCAATGGATTGTGGGACATTTACTGTTAAAAGCAATGGATTGTGGGAAATGTACTGTAAAAAGCAATGGAATTGTGTGAATTTACTGTTAAAAGCAATGGATTGTGGGAAATTTACCGTAAAAAGCAATGAATTGTGGAAATTTACTTTTAAAAGCAATGGATTGTGGGAAATTTACTGTAAAAAGCAATGGATTGTGTGAATTTACTGTTAAAATTAATGGATTATGGGAATTTACTGTCAAAAATAAAAGTGATTGCAGGCATTTAATGTGAAAGTCAATGGATTGTGGGAAATTTACTGTATAAAGCAATGGATTGTGGAAATTTACTGTTAAAATTAATGGATTATGGGAATT
>NW_023418334.1:0-813 GCF_002922805.2 Oryzias melastigma | reverse complement strand
ATCTGATCCTCTATCATCTGATCCTCTGGCTATCACCTGGACCTCAATCATCTGATCCTCTATCATCTGATCCTCTATCATCTGATCCTCTGGCTATCACCTGGACCTCTATCATCTGATCCTCTATCATCTGATCCTCTGTCTATCATCTGATCCTCTATCACCTGGACCTCTGTCATCTGATCCTCTATCATCTGATCCTCTATCATCTGGATCTCTGTCTATCATCTTCTATTATCTGATCCTCTATCTATCATCTGATCCTCTATCTATCATCTGATCCTCTATCTATCATCTGATCCTCTATCATCTGGACCTCTGTCTATCATCTTCTATTATCTGATCCTCTATCATCTGATCCTCTATCTATCATCTGATCCTCTATCATCTGATCCTCTGTCTATCATCTTCTATTATCTGATCCTCTATCATCTTCTATCATCTGATCATCTATCACCTGATCCTCTATCATCTTCTATTATCTGATCCTCTATCTATCATCTGGACTTTTGTCTATTATCTGATCCTCTATCTATCATCTGATCCTCTATCATCTGATCCTCTATCATCTTCTATTATCTGATCCTCTATCTATCATCTGGACCTTTGTCTATCATCTGATCATCTATCATCTGATCCTCTATCATCTTCTATTATCTGATCCTCTATCTATCATCTGATCCTCTATCATCTGATCCTCTATTATCTGATCCTCTATCTATCATCTGATCCTCTATCATCTGATCCTCTATTATCTGATCCTCTATTATCTGATCCTCTGTCCATCATCTTCTATCATCTGATCCTCTATCA
>NW_023418333.1:4550-7029 GCF_002922805.2 Oryzias melastigma | reverse complement strand
AGAGTTACAGTCAACTGGATTATTGATTCACATTTAGAAGTTTAATGGGAGATCAACCATTATTCATCAATACTTGATATATTCTGTGGTTAAAATAAGATTAATTTAAATATTTGACTAAATGGATTTTTCTGATGCGAACATTTGTGCAAATCAGAAAATATTAGAATATTAATTTCGGTTTAAAGTGTCTCCAACATCTCTGATCTCATAAAGATCCTCCCAGATCCTCTCTGATCTTCAGACTCAGACCAAAGCTCTGCTGTCTTTTGGGAAATCTGAATTTTTAGTCTTTGTTTTTCTTCACCAACTCTCTCTGATGGTTCCTGAGCTTCAGAAGACACTTGGACTTGATCTAACTTAAGTCTTTGAAACCATTTTGGAGTAGAAGAGCAGAAATGATAGAAAGTGGGAGGAGCCAACATGTCAGTCAGAAATACTTCAAACTCTTTGAATTTCTGCAGTGAAAATTCCTCATTGAATTCTGTTCACTCAATGACCTGAAGGACTTCAAATCATCAGAGAATGATGACATCATACCTGACATTTTTAGAGGCTGTTTGGATTTGGAGCTAAAGTTCTGTTTGGGTTTCTCTCAACAATCAAATCTAATCTAAACTCTGTGTAAAAAGATTTCCCAACAGATCTCTGAAACAGAAAGACCTGAAGGATCTCTGAAGGATCAAACTTAGATTGGATCTAAAGAACAGACATTTGTTTGATAAGAAACTATCAACTATAAATATTAGTCAGAACCAAGAAAGATTTAGGAAATTCCCTTTAAATCCAGAAACTTTCTCTCATTTGGATCCAAACAGAAATGATGGTTCTATTGTGATCCAGACTGTGTTTGAAACCAGAGCAGATCTAGTCCATCTGAAGGTCTAATGATGTGTTAGCTGTGTTTGGAGCTCATGTCTGTACTGAGCTCAGAGAAAAGTTCAGCTGTTTGCTTCATCGTCACAGACTGAGCTTTGTGTCCAACTCTTTTCTTTCCTCTCAGACCTAAAGCGGTCTCAGCAGATGGTTGATCTTCCTGATGATCAGCTGATGTTCTTGATGAGAACATTGTTGTTCCTGCTGAGATCTGAACTCTGCTCTGTTTACTAGAAACTGGTTCTTACTGTGAGTCTGAAGGTCCTGGTTCAGTTCTGAAGAATGGAGGATGTCCTTTGGACCAGTCACTCTTCATGGATTCACAGCTGGATGCTGCAGACTGGACTCTCTGTGTGACCTGTTGACCTCTGCAAACACAGAAACATCAGAGTGTTGGAGGATCAAACTCTACATGTAGAACTGTAGATATTCTGATAGTAGAAAGTCAAACTAGAAGAATCTGATGTTAGTAAAGTGATGAAGATCTGAATCCCAGGAGTCTCCAGTGATCCTTCTCATCAGACTGTAGCTGCTGTCAGTCAGAGTCAGCAGTCAACATGTTTTCTTCTCCAACATCTCTGATCTCAGAGACTCTCAGAAGATCAACTGAAAAGATCTGATCACACATGATGATCCAAGTGAGTCTGATCAGAGAGATCAAGAACTGAACCAGAACTCAATCATTCATCTGAAAACTATTGATCATCTGAACTATCATCTGACAAACACTTACTGGTACACTCCTGGACTGATGAACTTGTAAGAAGATAAAACCCTCAATCTATTCCTGCTGGAGGACACACTGGATCCAGATCCAAGTCCAGGTCTCTGTGGGATCCTGATTGAAAAACATTTCTTTTATTAAAATCTAAGTTATTCTTTTATGGAGGTTCATCAGATTATCTTCCATGTTGAACTATTGAACTCAGATCATGATCAGACTGATCTGCAGTGAGACAGTCTGTTAAAACGCCCCCTTCTGACAACTGTGTGAAACTGCAGGAAGTTCTTTCAGTTGAATCATAACATGAAACACTTACTGTTTCAGTCTTTGCAGAGCTCCCCCCTGTGTGTCCTCCCACTGATCCATGCTGCTGGATTGAGGATCAGCTCCCACACACCTTCTTCCAGCCTTCACCTGCAGAGGAAACCCTCATCATCATCACAAACAGATCAGCTGCTCCTCCACTGATTGGCTCTTCTCTTGTGTTTCCTCTCAGGTTCAGGTGAATGCAGTCAGACAGCAGTGGGAGGCAGAGGAAGCTGCTGAACATCAGCTGCTGAACATCACTTCTGCTCTCCCTCCACCAGATGGAGACATGGAGCTGCAGCAGCAAACACTCCATGATGGAGCAACATTTCACTCATTCAGTCACTTTGACAAAGAAACAACTCAACTATTCAGGAAGCATGAAGCCCATCAAGAACAACAGACACCAATCAAAGAATCAGCTGAACACAAAGAAAGAAAGACGAGAATTCTTCCTCTCAAAACAGACTTTCACATGAACTTTGATGTGGATGATAGAGGACTGTCTTTAGGCAACTAAGAAACAAGTGTACTGCTCATATTAAAAAGGCAAAATCAGAATATTACTTATCT
>NW_023418333.1:0-1480 GCF_002922805.2 Oryzias melastigma | reverse complement strand
GCTCTGACATGGAGGAAAACTCTCCACTTCCTCATTTCCTGATTCTGGAACACCTGAACAGAGCTCCGCCCCCTGGATGGGTGTGCCTTTACCTGTAATCTGACTCATTCTTTTCTTATTTCAATCTTCCGCGTTTCACCTAAAAAGTCCGGAAGATTCTGATCTTGGTCACTAAAGAACAAACACAGAGTCAAGTCTTATCTTGTAAAGCAGAGACTCTTTCAGGTTTCTGACTACAGGGAGGAGCTAACACAAACACACAGGAAACACTAAAGTTCTTCATCAAACTACAGTTCAACAATCATAATATAACACATCTCTGTCTGTAAGTAATTTGTGTTCAGAAAAAAACACACAGGAACAAATAAACTCTGATTAATCTCCAATAACTCCCAGATTTCTAACAGTGGTGGAGTCAGCTGTAGAGGTGTCACAGAAAACAATGCTCTCCGTCTTTGACTCGTTATATAGAAGATTCTGGCTCAGCTACTGGTCTACATCCTGGAGACATTCTGTCAAAACGTCCTCGAGACATTCCGTCAAAACGTCCTCGAGACATTCTGTCAAAACGTCCTGGAGACATTCTGTCAAAACGTCCTCGAGACGTTCTATTAAAACGTTCTTAAAAACTTAAGGAAAAAAACTTCTCCCTGTTAGGGAAGACTTGAACCAGTTAAGTGCAGCGCCATGAATGGCGATGTGGTGTTCTAGTCGAGATGGTGTAGTCTGAACCTGATGAGGACATTCAGTATTTTCTATCTTTTTTTTAAGAAAACAAAATAGCATAAAATCAATAAATAGTATGAACATGTTTTACTGTCCTCTAACTAAACTCACAACATGCAGAGAAAGCCAGAACAGGTTTGGAGGAAGGAGGGCAGATTGACACAAATGTTCTTTTCTTAATTCTTTCTCCAGAGGATTCATATTTATATTAATCAGAACTAAAAGAACTAAAAACATTTCAATGTTTTGAATATTTGCCATGATCTCAGACAGTAAAGATGCAGCTCTGTGATGCTACAGACTACCAATAAAGTTATTACAAAGTGGATTCATGTCTGTTATTACATTTATAAAATACAGTTTTTATAAATGTCTTATGAATTCATGTTGTTGTTATTGTACGTCTTAAAGTCCGCTCAGTGAAAACGAGCGACTTTGAACCGATCTGTTTTCATTTATAGACAACACACGGGACAGTGACAGTGTGTTAGCATTAGCGGCTAGTATCGTAGCATCAGTGTGTAACAACAGCTCTGTCTTCAAATCAACAGTTAAAGGTTCTGTTGCTGCTGTAGACCAGCAGTTTGATCCTCCAGTTCTGTCTGGTTCTGTTTGAAAATGACTGCATGTCCTGCTGCTGCATCAGCCAAAGCTAACCGCTACACACAGAGACCAGTAGCTAAAGGGGGTGGTGGGTGGGCTCGGGTCGTTTTTGTTTTCCTCTCTCTGCTTCACTGAAGAATCTCCTCTGCTA
>NW_023418332.1:0-7035 GCF_002922805.2 Oryzias melastigma | reverse complement strand
AAATCAGTCAAAAAAAACTAAAGAAAGACTCAAAAAACACCATCATAGTAGGTGGTCTCAGTTATAAATTAAGCAGTGGTTTTCTTAACTCATATTTTAATTTTTTTCTTTCTTCTTCATCATATACAAACTCTGACCTAAAACATTAGCAAGCAAGTATTAAAAATGGGTAAGTAAAACAGGCCGGCCATGGTGCAGCGGTAGGGCGGTCGACTCTTGATTGGAAGCGAGCGGGTACGACTCCCGCCTTTCTCGCCCATGTGTCGAAGTGTCCTTGGGCAAGACATTTAACCCCAAATTGTCTCTGGTGGGAGGTTGGTGCCAGTGTTCGGCAGCAGAGCCACCACGAGTGTGTGAATGTGTGTGTAAATGGGTGAATGGGTCTGTGACTGTGAAGCACTTGAAGCAGGGTAGAAGGCGCTATACAAGTAAACGCTATTTACAACTACAAAATCATAAATGGGCTCGGAGTACAAGGATAAAACTGTTAGAACATGCAAGGAAATTTAAGCTCTTTCTTAAACCTTTTTTTCTTGATAGTGGTGGAGTTATAAAAACTTGATTACATTTGATTAAAAAAGAATGTAGGGAATAGCTCCAACCTCCTTTGTGTTGTGAAGTGACCACAGCTGTGAATTATTTTCTTCTTTTTATTTATAGTACATTATCAACTCACTGCAAAATATGATATCTATACACACAGACCGAATACTCTCCGCTCTTTTCATTCCTCCCAGTTCCCCGTCTCTGACTGGAAAAGTCAAGCGTTGCGTACGTCTTTGCCCGTTCTTTTTTCCCCTGAAAATAAATATTTTTTGACTGAAACAAGAACATCTAATCCATTTAGACAACATAGCTCACAAGGAGCAAAGTCATTTACACAGAAATACTTTTGTCATAATTATACATTTAAATTGTCTCCAAAGTGGCATAGCACCTTGATAAGATGAGGATTAAGAAGGTTGATATTTAATGTAACCGCTTGTGGAGCAAATATATATATAGAGAGATTTTTTACATTTGTAGATAATTACCTGATTGACTTTTAAATATTCTCCAGCAACAGTGATGGTATTTCTTTCTGTAAAAGAAACAAAATAAATTAATTAAAAAAAAAACATACATATCCCTTAACATGAAATATTTCCACCCATTCATTTTTTTAAAGTGTTAAATAACATTTCCTAGTCCATCACAGGGTCACACAGAGACAATATAGAGCACATGTCAAAGTCAAGGATCTGGCCCCCCAAATAATTCTATCCGACCCTCCATATCTTTTCATTTTATTTTTATTGATTGTCCGATGTTATCTTGCTCCTATTTCTAACTTGTATTAAATTTGACAAAATATATTTCTATGTAGAGTAAAATATTGAAAGTTATTTAAGGTTTAAGTTGATTTATTCTGGAATAATATTCCTGACTGTTTTCATTCATTCTTATAAAAAAGTTTTATTATAAAATTTAGGATATATCTTTTTAGTAACTTGTGAGTTATGGCAGAATATTTAAAAGTAGATTTTAAAAATAAAGCCTTTTATAACAAAATAAAATATTTAACCTTTTTGAAGTTCAGAGGTTCTTCTTTGATATAAATAAGTAAGTAGGATGCAAACAGTCACACAGCAAACCAACAGTCCTCCGAGCACAGGAACAAATGGATCCAGTTTGTCTCCTGGGGATAGAACAATATTCAGAAAAGAGTTATTTCATTAATATTCCATCGTAGGTAAACTTTTTTTCTAATTTTCTCCATACACTTCGCCCTTTAAAACTTTTACTTTTTTCACACATTGTTGAATGCTGCACATTTCACACAAAGAAAAGTTAATCTTTTTACCAGTCTGCACTGAAAAAAGTGAAACATTGTATCAATTAACAGGATCAATACAGTTCTCTCATTTGTCAAATTTGAAATTATTAGTTTATGTCCAATGTTATTTTTGAGTTGAGTTAACCAAACGAGAATACTTACTCGTCTCCACTCTGGTTCCATTTCCAAACAGTATTTCTCCACACATTGCCAGAGCACAGTAGTAGATTCCAGCATCAGACGAGTCATTCAAAGTTTTGGTGAAATGATAGAAACAACTTTTTCCAGCAGTTTGATTGTTTAGATCTGTTGGAGTAAAAATAACACCAGGCTGGGATGTTCCTGATGCAGTTCTGAACCAGTGAACATCCTGATTTCCTGGACATGTGATGTTATTTTCTTCATCCTTGGAGATCATCAAACACTGGAAGCTCACAGACTCTCCCAGCTGTGCTGCTGCTAAACCTGGAGTTTGTCTCACATAGACAGCTGGCTGCTTATCACAATCTGTGAAAATTATTAGAAGAGAAGTGTGAGGACAGTTTGACTAAGCACAAATTGCATAAATGTATTCCTGTAATGTTTTATTGAAAATGTATTACCTTTTACAGTCAGCAGGAATCCAGCTTTAAAAACTTGCAAATATTCCCCTCCAGCTTGACAAAAGTATTCAGCTTCATCCTCTTTGGTTATTGAACTGATAGTCAGAAGCATCTGATCCTCTGATGCTTTGACTTGAAAACGTTGGTTATTAAATGGCCCAGAAAGTTTTACATGAGAATAGGACCCTGAAGCGACTACTTCAATTATTTTTCCAAGAGATTGCTTAAACCACTGGATAAATCTGTCTTCATCTCCAGTGACTGGACAGTTAAAAGTCACAGTGTCTCCAACTTTGACTTCTATTGAGGTGATCAGAGGAGCAGGAGCTGCAATGTTAACGAGGCCTGAAAGAAAAAAAAAGTATCTGTAATTGTGAGAGGCTAAAACTCCTCTAAAATGTACTTCTCAAACTTAAAATCACTTGAATAAACTGGTCAGAGAGTACCATCATAGCTCAGTATTGTCAGTGTTGGTAGAAACCAATACAAATAAACTTTACTTACACACTGTAGACAGAAAAATCAAAGCAGTCAGTTTTCCGATCATTGTGGTAGAACAGTCTCATCTCTCACCACTGAAGTCTTCTTACCCAGTTAAGCATTTGGTCACATGGTACAATAGGTTTGCAGAGAGAGACAATTTGATTGGCTGGAATGGAACTTAACTTTGGCCTACTCTGGAGACCTGTGGGAAGTCTATAATACAACACGTGTTTCAGCTATATAATGCATAAAAGAAATGTTGTTATTGGAACAGGAGATAATTTTTATTCTCTCGCTATACTAAGGTGTAGAGCTGACAGGCATTGTACCTTCAAGTCCCCAAGTTCTTCTGACAGGATGTTCATCACCACTGCAAGCTCTGCCCTCCCCAACTATATAATAATCCAGGACTCCACTTTATTTAGCATTGGCTTGAATGGAAAAAAACATTAAAGAATATGTTTTGTATTATTTAAAACAAATTCAGACACATCAATAAAGAACTGATAATTTCCTAAGTTCAGAATAAGTAAAGTATACCTTGCTGCCAGATGACATGGTCACTCCTTATGATAATCCCAAAAATAATTCTAAATCCATTATCCATTTTGGATCCTCAAGATCAAGAGAAGCTTGCCTACCATGGAACCTCGAGGTACCTCTTTACTAATTCCAGCCAGCCCACCTCAGTAAAATGCAGGACATCACTGCACTGAGGCACTGTTTCTTCCTAGAAAGTCCTGAACTGGCAGTATAGTAAACCTTTGGAAGCAAGAACACAACACATCTCTGGAGGACAACTCACATGTTGATTTGAAACAAGTTGTCTATAGTAGGCATTTGCTTTTTTTTATTTCTCCACCAGAGCTACCCGTCTGGGATTTTGGCCTGTCATAGACACCTCCCCATCAGTGAACGAAACTATAGGATATACTCACAGCAGAAAACCATACTGTGCCACACTTTAGGCCCCAAATTCATCTGGGCTAGGGTTGTCTAAATGACTGAGTATAAGTCACAACATGAAAGAATGCCAACATATTTACTATCTTATGGGGTCCAGATGATTCCACATTTATAGTGATGAGTGATCCCTCCCATGATAAAGATGGACAACTGAGAAAAAGACAAAAAAAAAAGCAAAGCTGCAGATAACAAGTTGACCATTTTACTATTATGTTAATGGTCCGACCCACTTGAGATCAGACGGGTTGAATGTGGCCCCTGAACCAAAATGAGCTTGACACCCCTGGTGTAGACCTCCTACACTATAACATGCGATACTTCTCAGTTCTGCACATTTTTAGACATTTTTCCTGATTCTGGAGTATTTCACTTAAATATCCCATAGCATGCTTCTCTGGGCTCATTTAATCATGAATCTTAACTTAAAACTGCAACACACAGAATGTTATGTAGCAGTATTCTAAAATATTTTTTCTGAATTTAAATTGATAAACGATTCTATTCCTAGCAGAGCAGAAATTCCCCATTGTGGGACTAATAAAAGTTTTTCTTAATCAGAACAGAGCTTCAAACTTGCAGTTCACTAAAGGTGCTTTCACACCGAACGCAATTCGCGAGACAAATTTGCGTGCCCCGCCCCTCTTTGGCCACCCTGTGAATTTGCTGCTCACCGCCTGTCAAAAAATATGTTCCTGACGCCGCAACCAAATGTGGGAGGAGCTACCAGCTCTGTCTGTGGATATCTCACTTAAAATGAACAGGAAACACATAAGATGTTGAGGAATAAGGTTTACTTATTGTGAAGAGAACATCAGTAATCATGACTCCATGTTTGGGTTTAAGATAATTATTAAAATAATTATTATTACAATATTTTCCCGGTACAGGGGGCTGTCACTATATGACGACAGCTTCCACTGTGTTTCTGTCTTTGTGGCTGAGCTTGAAGGCTCTCTGTCTCACAAAAATAATAAAATAATATTAGGAGACCTTTTTCCTTTCTTTTAATATCTCGATTACGCCAGAGACAGCTAGGGTTGGGCACCGATTGGCTTTTATTCAGTTCAGGTGCCAAAGCTGTTCTTTGGTTCTGGTTTTGGTTGCTAATCAAGGCCAATTTCACTACTTCAGTAATAAAAAATAATGCTTACATCTTCCCAAATCAGCACTTTTTCATGATTAAGACCTTCGTGTCAAAAATTCCCATTTTGGGTGTCGTCGTTTTTTTATGTGCTGGCTGTTCCGATTAAATCAGAGCACCCTGACCTCCGACCCACAAACCGTTTGCACGCCACTCTTTCACCACATGGCGCATCTGCTTCTCACCCCCTGTCAAACAAGTGATCCTGAGCTAGACACCGTGCCACGTGTGGGTGTGAATGTTAAGGTGCTCACACCATCTGCGTCGGCATGCATTTCAGCTGCCACAACAATTAAAAGTCCACGCAAACGCACTTAACAGTCTGAAATTGTGTTCTATGCGCGTTTGCCTGGACCCCCTCAGAAACTGGCTGCCCGAAAATAAGGAAAATATCACAGTTCAGGAGACCAGAGCAGGCTGTCTGTCTCCCAGCGTATTAAGCAAGCTTCGCTTGAGAGCCAGAGAACCCCCACACTGCGACAGAACAAAACGCTCGTATTAGATTAATATTCTACTCACTGATCGGGTCACTCTGCTTTGGGCATATGCCCAAAGCAGAGTTCCTGTTTGGCAGATGCGAAGCAGCAACCTGTCAACAGGTTACATTTTGGCTGCACTGCCCGATTCGCGCCTTGCAGCTCGAATCGCGCTGCTCCCGTCACTCAAATCACACCGCAGGGCTTCAATTAGCCTCAGAACAAGCCTGTACCATTGACCTAACATTGAAACTGGCCGCCTTAGCCGCGTGAATCGCGTTCGGTGTGAATGCACTGTAATATTGCATTTTGCACCTTCTCTGCTGCCCTCTTCATAATCGATTGGTTGACCAAAACTGCACATGAATTTTTGCATACTCCTCTGTTGGTAACTTGGACCATTTATAGACGAATAGGAGTTGGCAGTGGAAGATGCGATGTTTGCACGGCTTACCACAGTTTTTGTTTTTTTAAAGACACGTGTGCATGAGAGCAGATGCTCCATCATTTTATAAATCTAAAAACTTTCTACTGTCTGTGTATATTTAATGCTTTATATTGAAATCCACTCAGTTTTTAAAATGCCCCAGATTATCATTAGGGTGACTACCTTTTTATTGGTTTGCCTTGTACCATACATTGAAGTACAGACAGGGAGGAAAAAACTGGTCAAAATGCATGACAAATATAAATGTTTTTTTTTTTTATATTGGCATGGAGACTGTGGACCCACCACAGGTTATTAGCATAATAAAACAAAAACCTGTGTTTTTGTTTTATTATGCTATGCTTCACTGTTTAGGATTATTAAATAACAACAATTGCTGCCTCCATCATTGGGACTGTTAACACACACAATAATCTAACAATTACTGGATTTCTTAAGTCATCCGGTTGTTCAAGTAATCATGTTAAATGGGTTCTGTGCTCCTGTTCATCTGGAAGTGGAGCAGAAAACCTCCAACCGGGCAACTGACTTCCATGACCAGCTGGGTGGAAAGATACAGACAAACATAAAAACTGGGTTATCTTGTGTATAATACAAAAGAAAAAAAATGTAACTTCAGAAATGAGAAAATATCAGGAAAACAAAGACAGAACCACTGAATTTAGAGTTAGCATTTTTCATTAATTTCTTATTCTTAATGGCCTTTAACAATATTTAACTGCTTTTCTCATACTTGAAGGGCATCTGCTCATCCTCAAATAAAGGTTAAAATTGGCACAGACTATGTTGGCAGAAGTATATGTCATTTCTTCCTCAGTGACTCTGCACTTTAGAGACAGCAAATCATCACAAATCATCACATATCTGAATTTGTGAGGGTCTTTAAAGTGAGAAGTGGTACCTGGTAGCTGTGAGAAAATATAATAAAATAGGTATTTAAAATATCTTAAAACCAGGAAAAAGTCTTTGATTGTTGTCAACAGGAATAAGCCACATCACTGCAGGTCTTTTCTCAGAATAGACTCAACAATCCTCCACCGCAGATAAAAGGGCCTCACAGTTTCAGGAGGCTAATTTAGGCAGGTATCGTCATCAATTGTTTC
>NW_023418331.1:0-7067 GCF_002922805.2 Oryzias melastigma | reverse complement strand
AAAAAATCTTAAAAAATGTAAATATTAGCGAGGTAAAACTGCTCTCACTTGATCGGAGTGGGGTGAGGGCGGAGACATAAACAAAACAAACGTTCTGCAGCAGAAAACACGTCACATCACTATTACCTCTTGGGGAATCATGGGATGCATCCTCAGGTAGCCAATGAGCTCAAAGCTCCGCCCCCATGCAAAATTAAGCTCAGCAGCAAAAACTCAAAAATCTGAAGAGTGAAGATTCAGAAAAAAAAGTTGAAAATTCAAAACTGCAGCTTTTAATAATGGAAACATTATTTTTCAATTGGTAATTTTCACATTCATAATTCTTTTTTATTGAAGCGTTCAGGATTTTTTTCAAATTTTCAAAATTTATTTCTAGTTTGCAGCATTTTCTTTTCAAATTTTCAATTTTTTTCCAATTTTCATTTTTTTCTAATCTGCACAGCATTTTTT
Organism: Oryzias melastigma; assembly: GCF_002922805.2. Taxonomy (NCBI): domain Eukaryota; kingdom Metazoa; phylum Chordata; class Actinopteri; order Beloniformes; family Adrianichthyidae; genus Oryzias; species Oryzias melastigma. The sequence goes on along the minus strand of NW_023418331.1, from coordinate 6,617 downwards.
TTTTCAATTTTTTCCCTTTTTCACATTTTTCTTTTTTCACATTTTTCTTTTTTTTCTAATTTTCAAAATGTTTTTTCAGTTACATCTATTTTTCAAGTTTTCTTTGTTTTTTCATTCACTTTGAGCTGATCCTGATTTGACCCCGTAGTCCAGACCGAGTCTGCTTGATTTGGTCCGGATCGAGTCCTGAACCCATTCATGTTTTTTTCTGTTTCAAACTAAAGCTTGTGAAAAAAATAAAAATAAACCACGTGACTAAAGATCTCTTCCGTCATTGGCCAGGAATCACAAGGCCAAGGGAATCCTATACTTTGCAATCATTGTCAGAATAGTTCACTTATTCAAACTTTATATTTTATGGGCCGATTTTGAACACCTGAATGTTCAGGTACAACAGTTTCGGTACGGTGGATTCATGCTGCAAGGCTGCTGTGTCTCACTGTTGTTTCACTACTCATTTATATCCCATAATGCCCGGCTACGGTGGCCGTTTTGGTCCAGTTGTTTCCGGTTTGAGCCTATTCAGACTGAAGAAACTCAGAGCGAAACTAAACTTAGTCCAACCAGAAACGACCTCTGACCACCTCGAAAGACGAGACTAAAAGACTTTGATACTTTGATAAGAATGTCACGATTTTGCAGTAATTTTGTCCGACTGCTCCACTCTGGAGAAACTCTGACCTCTTAAAATGTCTCCACCAATTATTCTTGGAGGCTTAATTATATTTGTGATTAATGTAACCAATCAGTCCTCATAACCAACCAGCACTGTCCTCACTTACGAGTGCTGACGTGGATCAGAAAGTCTCTCAGCTACAACTAAAAGCTGAAGATTGTGTTGAGTTTGTAGCATCAAGCTAATGTTAGACTGTAGAAGTACATTAGCAATCCAACAAGATCAAACTGTCTGAGGCTGAATCAATCAAATCAAATCAAATCATATTAGGGTAAATCAAATCAAGTCAAGATAAATCAATCAAGTTAAGTAAAGTCAAATCAATCTAGTCTAGTCAAGTTAAATCAAGTCAAGTTAAATCAAGTCAAGTTAATCGGGACAAATCAAGTCAAATCAAGTCAAGATAAATCAATCAAGTTAAATCAAGTCAAGTTAAATCAAGACAAGTTAAATCAAGTCAAGTTAAAATAAGACAAGTTAAATCAAGTCAAGATAAATCAATGAAGTTAAGTAAAGTCAAATCAAATCTAGTCTAGTCAAGTTAAATCAAGTCAAGTTAATCGGGACAAATCAAGTCAAATTAAGTCAAATCAAGTCAAGATAAATCAATCAAGTTAAATCAAGTCAAGTTAAAATAAGACAAGTTAAATCAAGACAAGTTAAATCAAGTCAAGTTAAAATAAGACAAGTTAAATCAAGTCAAGTTAAATCAAGTCAAGTTAAATCAAGTCAAGTTAATCGGGACAAATCAAGTCAAATCAAGTCAAATCAAGTCAAATCAAGTCAAGATAAATCAATCAAGTTAAATCAAGACAAGTTAAATCAAGTCAAGTTAAATCAAGTCAAGTTAAATCAATCAAGTTAAATCAAGTCAAGTTAATCGGGACAAATCAAGTCAAATCAAGTCAAGATAAATCAATCAAGTTAAATCAAGTTAAGTTAAATCAAGTCAAGTTAAATCAAGACAAGTTAAATCAAGTCAAGTTAAATCAAGTCAAGTTAATCGGGACAAATCAAGTCAAATCAAGTCAAGACAAATCAATCAAGTTAAATCAAGTCAAGGTAATCAAGACAAATCATATTAAATCAAATCAATCAAATCAAATCTAGTCAAGTTAAATCAAATCAAACCATTAAAAATTGTTTTAAAATGAATAAAAATTATTAATAGATATTGGAAAACACCATTTAGATTGATACATGTTGTAACATTCATTATTGAATAAAATAATTAGAATCAAATGTGCTTCGCTCACACAAGGTGTCTGACTGACTGATGTGACGCCTTCACCAGAACATATGGACGCTCTATGGGAAAAAAGACATCTCTTCATGGATAGCTGTGCATGAAATATTCTCCCTGGGTGAATCCTGGCTATAAATTACATCCGGTGTTGTTTGCCGGATTCGTTGACCTTCTCCCGGGATGACAGATTCTCTGCTCTGTCTAACTGCAAACTGCTTTTGTCATACCTGCTCTATGTGTGAGTGGAGCGCGACACAAAGTGTGTATGTTTTTCATTATGTTACGCTGTGTTTAACAGCGAGTGTAAGATATGTCACAGTCAGGTGGAAAATTGCATCTCCTGTGAGTTCCTCTCAAGAATGGAAAGAAATTGGTGGGTTTTCAGCTTGACCAGCATCAATATCCTTCACTCTGAATCCTTGATTGAATGAGATTCTCGTCTGAGAGACATTCAAAGGAGCCAGACCAACATGAAGGATGCTCATAACAATAAAAAAAAACAATTAACAGCATTGAAATTCAAGGTGCAACCAAACAACAACTGATTTACACATTAATGCAATGTATAATAAATGTGTGAAACTTGTGTGTGTGGGTGTGTTCTTCACAAAAACTGATAATTTGTGCTGCTTTTGTTTTGGCAAACTTGTTATCTGCAACTTTGGGAAGCAGAGAATTTTATCCTTTCACAGCTGCCTCCACGTGTGAGATTTAAAAACTTGTTTTCACTTAAAAATGACTTTCAAGCTGCGAAATGAGATTAAAAAAATCTTTTTATGTGGAACATTATCAAGTTCCGATTGTATGTTTCTCCTTTCGTTTTATAGAAGCTGTTTGTTTATGTCTCTTTATGCTGTAATTCATGATTTCAAGAACATTTACAGCAAATTTGAGTTCATCTTTCCAAGGATCCAATGGTTTATTTTGAAAAACTGATCTATTTATATATATATATTCCTTTAAATCCTTCATGAAATAATTGCAGTCACGTTTGTACTCAGTAGGGATGTCCGATCCGATCATGTGGTCGGAAATCGGGCCGATCACGTGGTTTCGCGCTTTTTTTCTCCAATCAGAATCGGATATTTCCTGTATTCTTATTATAATCATCAGATATTTTGAGCTTATTATTCCGGATAAATACTCCACTAGAAGTCTGCATGTCATGAACGGATCACAAAATGTTATTCCCAGAAAACAGCAGCAGCTCAAGCAGAAGGCTAACGTAAACAATCCTGCCAAGCTAGCTAGAAAGCTAACTTCCGGGATCAATAACTCTTTTAAAAACGCTTTAAACTCACAGTTAGTGTCTCTATTGGTTTGTCCCAACACAAACAACAACATATAAAGACATTTCAACAGAAAAAGACAAGAGTTTTTGTTTCTGTCTAATGTGAAGCTCCTCCTGCTGCAAACAGACGGCTACACAGCAGATGCTAACTGCTACATGCTAGCGTCGTGATTTACCTCCTTTGGACCCGAGCTGTCCTGTGATATGCCTGTTTGATTTATCTGAGAAAGAAATAAAAGTTAAGAAAAATAACAACTGTGGTAATAAAACTGAAAATGTGATGTCTCAAGAGTTTAAAAAGGGAAGCATAATCTAAAAAAATAAATAAAACGAATACATGAAAACTAATAATGATATCAGTTAGTCATGAACACTCATCAAATTCATGCTAAAACAAAGTCATAATTTATTTTTAAGAATTTTAAATGAGGACAGGAATCACATTTTTCTAAAAAAATGTTCAATAGCGCTAAAGGTATTAAAGCTAAAGTCACTCAACTTTATCACATGACTAATTATCACTTATATAACAAGAAAATAGCTATTTTTTTCCTAGTTTATATTTTCTCTATTTGTACTTGTTCATTAAAGCTACTTTACAAAAGTGTTTTATTTAAGTTTTTAATGAAAAAAGAAGGTTAATTAAATATAAATAAATTAAATTTGTTCATGTTTTAATTGGGTTACAAAAGTATCGGATCAGGACTCGGTATCGGCAAATCTACAAAATCTAATGACTCGGAATCGGATTGGGACCAAAAAAACCTGATTGGGACATCCCCAGTTCTCAGTCAGTTTTTTATTGCATCATTTGTTTTTTTAAAGTCCCCCTCTAACTGATCTGCGAAGGTCTTTTATTTACGATTATGAAGTTTTTAGCCAAAATCAATAAGTCTTTGTCGTTTTTAGATGAAATATTTTACGCGCAGTGGCAGTAGCTCATTAGAAATACAACTTTAGTTTGTGGGCGGGACTGTTGACACAATGAAACCCAGCCCCTCCCACTCCCTGTCACTGAGTTATAACATTTAGGCTAGAGTCGCTTTGTTAGCTTGTTGTTTACGCAAAGATGGACGCCTGCATTATTAGTCTGAGTTTTCAAGCCTCCAGTTTTCTGATCGATTTGAATTGAGAAATACTGTTTTAATCGTAAATTATTTTATATGGGTCCTGTAATGTGGGATAAATGCTACAAGAACATATAAAAAACATAAAAAGACTATTTTTGTTGGAGTATGTCTTTAAAAAGATCAGATTTAGAACATGAAAGTATGAAATTTACGATAGATAGATAGATACCTTATTAATCCCAAGGGCAGGTATATAGCAGTCTGTAGCTCCAGGTCATTCACACAGATTAAAAAAGGCATTAAAAAATTATAAATAAACAAGTAATGAATATATTTAAAAGGGAGAAAGGGTTCAAATTAAACAATTAGACCAATTAAAGACAATAAAAACAGCGGTACAGTCAGGGTCCCCACACTCTTTGAAGGATAACACAACTCATGTATCACTATAAACCTCTTTGTTTCTTCTTTTGTGTGTTTTGTGTGCTTCACCAGGGTGTTTCTCCTGCATCGTTAAATGTGCTCCTCTGACTCTCCTCGTGTTCATCACCTCTGGTCTGCACGCACCTCCTGCAGTTGCGCTATTCACCATTTTCCTGCAAACATCGTCTGACTGCATGTAAGGCGTCCAGGAACATATGTAAATTGATGTGGCTGCCTTTTGTGTGCACAGGAGGGGATCAGAGGACATGTTTATTTACTGCTGTAAACTGTGTATCACCAAAAAGAAAATCTAAAAAAAGTCCTCTTTTTAGAGCTCACCTGTTGGAGGATCTGATGCATATTCATGATCACGCTGCAGTGACAGTTGAAGTCATTGCTGGTCTTGTATCCTTGTTGCCATGTGTGCACAGCATGCTGCACATATGTTGCGCTGGTGCGTGGGTAACGGCGCTCAGATGCGGCGTGTGTCAGAGGTTGTACGTGTCATCTCGTCTTCATTCTCTTGACTGGGAGTCGCATTACTGCACCCTCCTCCTCTAATCAATAGCTCATATCTGGATGTCGACCCCCCCCTCTACTCTCCCAGGAAAACAAATGTCCTTCTGCAGGACAAACAAAAAGAAGGAGAAGACGGTGCAGGAAAGGTAAGAAGGGAGGAGAAACGACTGTTGCAGTGAAGACTTGGAGAAAGGTGAAGAGGACGTGGGAGGCAAATGTCATGAGATGAGTGAGGAGCCAGCAGGGCGGAGGGAGGCGGATTAAAAGGTTGGCTATGGGATGGATGATTAGCCCCTGTCTCCAAGGTTACTCCGTACAACTGTATCACGGCGGCGCGGGACAGTGGGGATGGCTGAGGGGAGGGCGTGTGGGAGGCTGACATGGACCGTTCATCACACCAGACTGAATTAAAGAAGACAGAGGCACCTTTTTCCTGGTTCTGACCTTGAGAGGCGGGATTAACGGCAGCCTTGACCTCCAGACGGGGTTCACCTCCAGCGGCGTGAGTGAAAACCAGAAGAGAGGCAGACATGAGACAAACTTTCATCAGAAAAGTTGAAACCAGGATTTAGGATTTGAGGCCACAAGCTTGTAAAACTACATTTTTCACCTACTAGCTAGGATCAGAAATGTTAGCTAAAATTAATGCTGAAAAACTCATAAATAAATACATATTTCACGTATAGGCTGGTTATAAAAACATTCTGCTCATTCAGTACATTACTGCTTGTATTTTTGGTTTTCAAAAACTTGATAGTTTTTGAAATACTGTGCAAAATTTGCCCCAAATGAAATGAATGAGAAAGCCTTAAAATGTAAACATTTTTAACTAGATTAGCAACAAGCCCTTAAATATATTTATGGCCTGTTTGTTTTCATGTTTTATTGTGATTTTCCAAAAAATTGGAGCTTACCCAATATTTTAGCAACATGCTAGCGTTTATTTTGCTATCTACTGAGGTTTTTTGTGCTAATTTAGCAACATGCTAACGTTTATTTTGCTATCTACTGAGGTTTTTTGTACTAATTTAGCAACATGCTAACGTTTTTGGCTAATTTTCTATGTACTAATGTTTTTATAGGCTAATTTAGAGTTTAGCTTCTACTTTAGTAATATGCTAACGCTTTTGAATTGAATTGAACGTTATTCATATCCCAAAGGCATACATTCATCTGTCATGGCACTAGAACAAGTCAGCAACAACTTTTGGCTAATTTGTTAGCTACTGGTGTTTTTGGTTAATTTAAAGTTAAGCTTCTATGGACCATTTCTGACCTTTGCAGTTAATTTCCCATTTACCAATCCGTAGAAATAACACAATTTATGTTTTTGGCAAATTTGTTATGTACTGAGGTTTTTATTATTTAAAGTTTAGCTTTTATTTTAGCAAC
>NW_023418330.1:6281-7046 GCF_002922805.2 Oryzias melastigma | reverse complement strand
TCCCTCTGTGTGTGGTGGTGGTGTGGGGAGTTAATTACTTTCCCCAAAGTCCAGATCAGATCCCCCCCTGACTGTTCTGGATAACACAGATCCTGATCTGATCTTTGATCTATTGTAGTGTGTCCGGTGTAAATGTTCTGATTACTCCTGGCTTATCTTCACGTGTGTGTTGGGAGTCAAACCAGAAGATCTCCAGGTCTCCAGTATACCTCAGATGTTCAGATTTCTGTCTTAAACAATGGTCCCTGGGGTTTTCCTGGGAAATAAAATCTGTTTAGTAATTATAAATGAAGAATGAAAAAGTCAGTGAAACAAAGTTAAAGTTTTAAATAATAAGATCTTTTTTCAGATTTTCAGTTTTGTTCTGCAGTGGTTCAAGTGTCATAAAGCCATGAATCTATTTTTGTCTTTTATTGTGTTTTTCCTTCCTTTTACAGTCTTTTTTTGTCTCCTATGAGTGTTTGTCTGCTATTACTGGCTGTAATTTTATGTGTTTTTACTTTTGTGAAGGAAGCACTTTGTGAATTTTATCTGGGAAAGGTGTATAAATATTTACTAACTTACACGAAGAAAAAGGGAGAATCTCTGTGAAAATACATCTCTCAAGACATTCTTCGGCTGAACGAAGGGATCTAAACTCTATTGTGGCGTCTCCTAGTTTGGCCTCATCCAGAAATGTGCTTAGAAAATGTTATTTTTTCTTACAAAGACCCTCTTAACCCTTCCGCTCTCTTTGGGGTCCAGATGACTCCAACCACATATTGA
>NW_023418330.1:0-5849 GCF_002922805.2 Oryzias melastigma | reverse complement strand
CAGCACTTCATCAGGTTTTAGTTTCACAGATGAAGAGATGTGGAACTCATTCAAACTCCAGAATAAAATCTGAGGATTTCAGACTTAACACGGATAAAATACTGCACTCGGACCTGACCTGAAAACCTGAAATGATTCTATCCACAGATTATTTTTTTCCTTCAAAAATGTCAAATTACCTTTTAATTTGAAGCCTAACGGCAGGTGAACATGCAAACCAACAACAGTGAACTCCTGAGGAGAAGCAGACATCAAGCCAAATATAATTATAAATGGGTGTTAGGATTTTTATAATATAATATATATTATATATGTTAGAATATGTTCATTTCTCTAAAAATGAATTTTCTTAATAGGTTTTAAAGGCAAAAAAGTATAAAATATGAAAAGGATTTCCATGTATCTATATAGCTTTTCTTGAACATAAGCAGCTTTGTTTGTTCAACTTAATATATTATTTTTTAGTGAATGAAACTGATTCAGACAAACCTACTTTATTTAATTTTGTTATTGAAATCTAATTAGGTCAATATAAATGACTATAAATGGTACAATTGTTAACTTGATCCCGTTTACACAATAAAAATGAATCTGTCAGACAAACATGCTTATTGTTTATGTCGTATAAACAATATTATATTTATGTACAAGTACAGAAAAACTGTAAAAAATAAGGTCAATGTGTGAATTTAAAAACACACAAGTTAAATAAAGGTGAAATGATAATGATGAGATGAACAAAATGGTTTTTTTTGTTTTTTTTTTGGCCAGCACTGTTCCATATTGGTATTGAATGCAAAGGCCACAAAACTTCAAATATCACAATCCAGTCATATGGAGGACATCTAAAAAGTAATTTAAGATTAAATTTAAAAAGCACTTACATTTTTCTGAAACTGAAGCCGTTTAAAAACCCTTCAAATCCCACTCGGATCATCTTTTGATCTATTTTCAAAGTGTTCCCAGTGTTTTTTTTTTGTATTATAATTATGCTGTTTTTTGTCAAAATCTTAAAACCTTTGTTGTTTTCCAGGAGCAGAGCAGCAATAGTTAACTGGAAATTGTTAACTAGAAGTTGTGTAAGGAACAACTTAGCCTTCATTTCCCATCTTTCTCTTTCTTAGGTGCTCTTCTACTAGTTTACAGTCCTCACAACCCCAACCTAACAAAAATGGAGATTGGAGCTCATCAAACCGCACAGTTCTCACCTAAAGACAAGGAAAGCAAAGACCTTCCTGAATCTATTTGTCTGCAACTGGACACATCAGAATGGAGCAGAGCTTGTGGCAGATTTTACATAACAACTGCAAGTTTTTTTCAAACAGCATTTTGATTGTGTTTATCAGAGTTCTGAAAAACCTCATTTGGACCAAACTAACAGTTCCTGTCCAGCTTTGCCTTTTGGACCTGGAGTTACCACGCTGACTCTTTATTTCACTCCGTATAGGAGCGTCTCCACCTGCCTGTGCTGTGAATCCATCCACAACTGCACAATAACTCTCCGTTCATCCCTATTGGTGTTTGTGCGTCACTAACTGCAGCCTCATTCTGACCAAAAACACCTGAGTCCAATATACTTATTCATCCAATTGAGACGGCCTTGATAAAACAATCTAAACACCAGGAAGACAGCAGGACCAGATAAATCGGGCTCTTTATTTCTGAATCTGGCAGCAGACTATATTGCTGAACCTTTGTCAGTCATTTTTAATTTAAATTTCAGTTGTAGAAAAATCCCTAAAGTCTGTAAATCTGCTTATGTACATCACTGTCATAAAGGAGGAGACCCCTCAGAGGTAAACAACTGCAGGCCAATTTCCAAGTTATGTATTCTGGAAAAAACCTTTGAAAAGCAGGTCTGTGAACAACTGAAAGAGTACCTAGAATCAAACAGGATCGTATCTGAATTTCAGTCTGGTTTTAGAGAACACCATAGCACGTCACAGCGACCTTAAAAGTTTGAAATTATGTTATACAGGCACTTGATTGTGAAAACTACTGTGCAACAGTGTTTATCCACCTCTCCAAAGCATTTGACACTGTGGATCACACTCTCCTGATAAAAATACTGAGTAATATTGATGTTTCTGATCAAGCTGTTGCTTGGTTTACCGACTATCTGTCAAACAGGTCACTGTTCAAATATCCGGTTCTACTTCTGATCGTGAGACCCAGAAAGGTGTACCACAGGGTTCACTCCTAGGTCCCATTCTGTTCTCTATTTACATTAACGACTGTTACACCCCATTCAGTTAAGGGGTATGGGGCCTAACATAAAGGTAAAGGAAATGAATAATGTGTAACAAAAACTCAAATGTCTCCATAAAAAAAATATAACAATTTATTTACAAGAACAAAACAACCAAACCATAACTAAAAGTGAAGCAAAAGGCTTCAGGGTGAACCAAGGCCAAAATAACAAACAAAACCCCAACTAACTCAACCCAGGGAGCTTACCTGCAAAAGAAACTGTAAAATAACGACAAACACTAACCTCCCTGGACTAACAGAAACGGGAGAAAAACACACTAAAGAAAATGGCAGTTCACCCCTACAGCTTCACCTAAACTAACACTAAACACAGAGTGGGACCAAACAAAATACCAAAGAAACTACAAAGTGCGCACAAAGTAAAGCAGGTGGAGAAGATCGCTGAGCTGCAGTGACAACAGGTTGCAGCCCAGCTCCCTTCTCGTGGTCTGGAGGTCCACATGGTGATTTTGAAGGCTTCCTTCTCTGGCCTCGACCAATTGGGAACCACACCTCCAGCACCACACCTGAAACAAATTATGACAGAAAAACACACACACAAAGATCCACAAACACACAGGAGTCCCACTCTGACCAAAATCCACAGAACCAAAAGAAAAACCAAAGCCAAATACGTCCACAGCTGTAACAACGACTTATGTCATAATTGACCAAATGCATCATATCACCTTTATGCAGATGACACTTTCATTTACTGCTGCTTACAGACAAAAGCACAAGCTTTTAAGTTCTGACATTGTTTAGGCTCGCCTTAGATCACTAAAAATGGTTCTAAACGCAGAAAAAAAGAAGGTGATGGTTTTTTCACACAAACATGAGCCAAAGAAGATCATACTTTAAACTGAAATGAGCAAATCAATGGAATTAGTAGACAGCTGACTTTGAGCTTGGGTTTTATTAGAGAAATAAATCCTGTTTCTCTTAAAGCACGAAAGTTTCTGGTAAAGGCCACATTTTTGCCTCTGATGGACTATGAGGATGTTCTTTAAAGGAATGCTTCATCCACACGTCTTCAATCACTCAATACTGTGTATCCCTGTGCCTTGAGGTTTGTAACTGGCTCTAGTCGTCTCACCCATCACTGTGGTCTGTATGCCGGAGCAGAGTGGCGCTCTCTGAGTACACAAAGGTACACACACTGGATGACCCTTGTCTATAAGGTGTTACTTGGTTTGGTCCCCTCATATCTTAGTTCTCCTCTCCAAAAAAATCACCAGTCAGTATGCCTTATGCTTAAGTACATTTTCTCATGCATGTTCCCCAGATCCTAACTGAATTTGGGAAACAAGCCTTCAGTTTTTCTGCTGCCTCTGCCTGGAACTCTATCCAAACTGAACTGAAATGGTCTGAACTCGCTTCATTTGGGTTATTCCAATCATTTTTGTGTAAAAAGAAACAGACCCTACAAAACTGCTCATGTTTCTAAACTTTTGTACTCTCCAAATAACTGTTTACTTATGTCATCAAAAAAAAATCACTGTCACTTTACTGTACCTGAATTTCAAATTTTATATTGTAAATATCCTGAAGTCCTCCTTTGTAAATTATTTGTACTAGACTGTAACCTTATTTATAAGATGTGTGCTGCTGACTTCTTGGCCAGGTCTCCCTTAAATAGAGATCCTGATCTCAACAGGTTTTCATCTGGTTAAATAAAGGTCACAAATATGGACTCCTGAACAAGATTCTGATACATATAACACATATCTCAATCACAGATCTTTTTCATGGTGTGCCTCTTATATATATATGTAGAGAGACATCCCATGAAAAAAAAAAGTTCCATATGCAGATGAAGTTTGCAGAGGTCAAGGTTCCTGTTTTGGAGGAAAAAGTTGAAAGGTGAAGGGTGGCATTTTTCCAAATACTGCTCCACACTTCAGACTAATGAGAGAGAATGAAGGCAAAGTCTGAGTAAAACAACAACAAAGACTCGCATTCTTCCAAAGTCATGGGTCATGTTCACACAAAGCAGCCAGACACTTTATAAGTCAGCTGTTGGAGCATTGATCTAAATCACTAAGCTGAATGGAAAACGATTCCTCCTCATCTTCAGACACTGTTATAGAGACCGTTACGTTCCTTCTTTGAAAATCTGCTGGTTCTTTCTTAGAAGGAAATTCATTTTCTAAGAAACAAACTACTGCCAGGTAAAAATATCAATATGTTTTCCAAACTTTATCAATCATCCCGTCTCCTGATCTTCTAATAACAGATCCAGACTGGTGTCATCGGGGTCTCTATGAATTTCAAACAGAGAAAACAAAGGATTTGGGGACTTTTTCCCAGAAAGAGATGGTTGTGTGATCCTCATATCAACCTCACTTGATGAATCCAAACCTCCCGCTTTAGAGGGTTAGGGTATATCTCCTATAGGCTTGTTAACTTCAGGGTCCTTCTCATCAACTCAAAGACACACTCCAATGAAAACTTTCGGTGTTTTAATTTTTTCTTGTGGTATTTAGTGAGGCATACATAAAGATTGATTTAGGGATTTATTTATTCAAATTGTTGTGAATCAGGAGCAGACAAAAAAAATTATTGGAAAAACCTTCTTACTCCGCTTCAATATGATACGAATAAACTTGCAGATAAATAAATTCATCAACCCTTTAACACCGGAGCTCCAGCGTTTATGTTCTTTAATTTTTTACTGTAAACTTTCAACCATTAACATGATCAACATAATTCCAGTAGATTCTGAAGGAGAAAGGCGGCTCATCGAGCCGCCTTTCTCCTTCAGAATCTACTGGAATTATGTTGATTGTTGTTGAAAAGTTACAATATGTCAAAGATTGTATATAAAACAGTCATTTATAAGAGGTATTTTTTACAGTCAATGGCTAGGAGGAGACAAAGGGATGATGGGAAACCCACAACTCATTGGCCAGTTTCCATTAAACAAATGCTGCTCTGCAGAAACAATTTCTTAGTAAATAACACTTTTTTTTTTGCTAAAAACTGAATAATTTGGAATGCTTTCAGTATCAAAAGATAATTTGATCTAGTTTTTGACATTTCTTTAGAAAATAAAAGATTAAATTAAGATAAAAATGCACAAAAATGTGTATAAAAATTGTCAAACTGCTTGAATTGTAAAGAAAAACTGATGATAAAAACATTTTTTGAACTCTTGACATTTTTTCTAACTTGCTTGAACGATTTTGTATGCATCATGACATTCATGGCCTTTTGACAAAGTTAAATGAAGGTTTCACTCTAGTAAAACGTCAAATTTCTAAAGATTTATCCCAATCTTGTGTATCTACAAGAAAAGCTTGACATCCTGTCATCTGTTGTTAACGCCAACATTCCTCCTGTGAGTCATGACATGACATGACCTACCAAGGGCACGACTGCATTGTGTTTCAGCACACACAAAAACACAATCAAAAAATGAACTTGCAGCTCTTTGCATGAACTTTTATGGATCCGGTAGCTGGAAATAGTGGTGACACTTATTAAATCTTTCTTTTCCACAACCCAACACCTCCATATTTTTTCCTCTGTCATGTTTTAATCTAAACAGTCATTTCCTCTGCTCGTCTCTCCTGCTTCGTCCTCTCCGGTGCCCGGCT
>NW_023418329.1:6085-7051 GCF_002922805.2 Oryzias melastigma | reverse complement strand
GGGGACATAAATTCTGGTTCACTTTAAGCAGACCAAATATGTCCACTCTGAATACACTACAAATGACCCGGTTTGGTCATCGTTTGATACTTACTTTACTGTAAAACCGTTTCCACTGGTTATGTGAATACTTCTGTCATTTTAGCCAAAAAAAAAATGTCGTCTTAGACATAGTTTCTGCAGAGCGACAGAAGTTCATTATAAATTCACCTCTGACTTGAGGGTGGAACTGTTGACTCGGAGCAGCCCCAAACCCCCATCACCTTTCCTGGAGCAGGAAGCTTGGATTCTGAACAGTGCAGGTTTTATGTCCCATAAACTCAGTTTCAGGGCTGCACGGTGGCGCAGTGGTTAGCGCTCTTGCCTCACAGCGAGAAGGCCCCGGTTCAACTCCCGGCTGGGGGATTTGGGACCTTTCTGTGTGGAGTTTGCATGTTCTCCCCATGCATGCGTGGGTTTTCACCAGGTACTCCGGCTTCCTCCCACCGTCCAAAAACATGCTTCATAGGTTAATTGGTGACTCTAAATTGCCCCTAGGTGTGAATGTGAGAGTGAATGGGTGTGTGATTGAGGCCCTGAGACAGACTGGCGATCTGTCCAGGGTGAACCCCGCCTTCGCCCTTCAGTAGCCGGGTTAGGCTCCGGCACCCCCGTGACCCCAAAAGGGACGGAGCGGTTAAGAAAATGGATGGATGGATGGAAACTCAGTTTCAAATGGATTTCAAAGCTGGCACCACTTATGTTTTTAGTTAAATCTGCTGATATAAAGCTGTATTTCAATATGATTTTACTAACAGAAGTGTATTGTCCTTTGTGTTGTTGGTGTGGGTTTCTAGTTCCGTTAAGGTTAAACAACAACAGGGACTCCAGTATGGGATAAAATCAGGCTAAAATCAGCCTAAAGTGAACAGAAACAGATTCATCCATCCATCTTCTTGTCCGCTTCTTCCCCTTCGGGGTCGCGGG
>NW_023418329.1:0-6028 GCF_002922805.2 Oryzias melastigma | reverse complement strand
CTTTAAGCTGATCCTGATTGGACCCCATACTCCAGTGTGTTGTGAAAACAGCACACAAAAAGTATCCAGGTAACATGTAATCGATTCTGTACCTATTTGTTGATGGAGACAACAGACAACCGGTAAGCCGGAAGGTGAAAGCCATCATATAAAGTAGGGAGTTATTTTATCCATCAGAAAAGAAATCAGTTAGACAACACTGTGGAGGAAGGACAAAATAGACAGAATCCATCTGATAATAGTACTCTACAAGGAGGAAGCACCACAAGGATGTAGTGTTGATTTTTTTCTTTCTTTATTGTTCCAAAGAACACAAAACAGCATAAACCTCAATGCAGTGCAGCCTTTCACTATAGGGTCAGACTGGGAGAAGCACAGAGAAGCAATGCAAGAGAAAAGAAGAAGCTTCTGATAATGAGTCCATGGAACAGAATGACAAATGATCGCAATGAAATCAGAACCACTTTAATGACAGCGTAATGAAGATGGGTGAAATTAAGAGTGCGAGGATAGAATTAGAGAACACGAAAGTCAAAGCAGAAAAGCAGGCAGCAAATGTAATGAAAGTGGTTGCTGGGAAAATCTATAGAAGACAAAGTGAGGGGATGTCAGAGCTCTGCATTAGGCGTCCAGCAGTGAGGCTAAGAGGCAGAGAGACCAGCGTTCCTGACGGGGGCCTTATCTCATCTTCAGCCCAGAATAAAACCCATTTTCCAGCCCCGAGACAATATAGCACAAGGTTAGCAAACCTCACAGCGTGACACCCCTATTTAGAAAAGGCCTCGGCCTGACGTAAAAATGCATAACACCATCACGGCACTGGTAGTGCATGACACCGGGTCTGCGCTTTCTGTAAGTATGTGTGCTCAAAAACCCAGCTGAGGGTAAAAGTTTGACGCGATTTGTAGTGAGGCAATTGAGAAAACCGTATCGTGGTTTCATCTCATTCCTTTATTCTTAATTATCTAATCAAATAAAAGAACTGTGCAAGAATTTATGCAATAAAACAGTTGTGAACATGCCTCTCAGGAATGACCGGTTGGCCTGAAAGTCTGCTTTTACCCCCAACACAGCCAAGCGAGCGAAATATTTTAATCCTCATCACCAACAAGTGCATTCAGCGGAGTGACGGGACAATCAGGAACCTTCAGTCTGAATAGTTATACAAACTATACAGACGCTGTCTTTGTATTTAGTGGCAGCTCTTTTCTTCTTTCTGTCAGTCTTTAAGGAAGAAGCTGTGGTTATCTATGTTGTGTCTCAAAAAAGATTTAAAAAATCAACAAAAATACAACTCGAGGCTTGTTTAGTCCCTGAAGTGAGAAGATGCCCACAAGTCTTATTTTCTTCTTTTCTTGTAGTTTTATGAAAAGGGGGGGAAAGTGAAATATCTGATGTGACAGAGGAATACTCTTTGGCGAAAGGCGATACAAACGCAACCATCTACACACCAACATCTAAAAGGGAAGATCCCAGCAGTCTGAATATAGGAGCGCTATAGGGGTACAAAGATCTGCCTACTAGCAAGAGAATAAACCAGAAGAAAAGTTTAAAGACGTACAGCGCACACTTTTTTGTTTTCTAAAAAACACTAGATACATCTTATTTTTATTTGAAAATGCAGCGAGTGTTACACCTGGTTCACACCAGACGCGAAAGCACTGCGAAGTGGCGCGGAACAGAGACTGCTTCCATTTGGCGCCCTTGTTAATCTATGGTGCAGTTCGCACCAGACGCGTAGAGCTGCGGTCTCAGCGGCCAGCTCACGCCGTGCATCGATTGCTTCGGTATGTGGTCTATTTGTTGCAACAGTGATCCGCCTCAATCCTGACAGAAAGTTACGCCAAGACAAACAAGAAAATCCAGTCAGCCTTCAAAATGTAATGAAATTTTCACAATAAAATACCATGATTGACAAAACTGATCATATTTGTTTTATCTAAACAGACGGTAGAGAGGAAAATAAACAGACACTGAGACACACACATATTAACATACATCAAAATATGTGTCTGGTGTAAACTGGAGGTTTAGCGAATACCGCGCGGACTCCGCCCTCTCATCACTTTGCAGTCCTTCCGCGTCCGGTGTGAACCAGCCGTTATGTTCCTGCATTTGTTCTACAGCTGAGGTGAGGCTGCATGTACCCATGAGAGGGCACGGACAAACACACCTTCACACTTCATAATACTAATGTACATTAGTCACAGGTCAAAACACGGCCTTGCTGTCCCATGTTAACATCAAACTCTTACAACAACTTTAATGTTTGATAAGTAACAGAATCACAGTTTGGTAAAAGCAGAAGTCCCGTCTAGCAAAATCAGTTATAATATTTTTTTATTACCTTTCCTGAGGTCAACTTCACCTTTAAAGACCAACTCAATGAAATTTGTGTTTATATATATATATATAGATAGATATAGATATAGATATATGTTTAGGTTTCCTTTAAAAAAAAACCCTGACCTGCATGTGTGCCTGGTGTGATCCTGCATAAAAATAATTGCCCAATACTTACACCACTCGTGTTGCCATACTGACAACAGCCATGCCTCGTAAATATGTTGTAAATGTTTATTTTTTTTACCCCACAATTTGGCTCAGATATGGCAAACCTCATTCACGTTGATGGGATTCCATTTCAAACCAAACAACCTTTTTTTGTTTTCCTCAAATTGGACCAGAACCAGCAACCACTGACCTGATGGAGAGGCTTTTTTGGCCTGCTCATTTAAATGACATAGCTGTCGTGAGCCCGGCTCTGGCATTCACTAACTCCCTTAATTGCTTGGAACGCAATGAAGCGAAGGGCGGAAAGCTATTTGTCTGGAAAGAAAGCTTATCTAATCTTTCTTTAACTGTTTTGCTTGAAAGTATAGCTTTGGGAAAGTCAAGACAATTAGCACCTTTTACAACATATTAAGATAGCTCTAGGGCAAATTTCAAAAAGCAGTGGGGTATGATGACATCGTCTGAGGCGTTTGTATTGGATCTTGGCAGTGCTGTTATTAAAGTGGGCTCTCTTCCTATCATTTTGGATATGAGGAAAATCAGGGGCTTCCTTTTTTCTATTAATTCATTTAAACATCACAGAACAGTGGATGTAACTGTGCCAACATGTACTGATATCTGAAACAGCTCCTTTTATAAAATAAAACCCTTAAGCCCGTATGATATAATAACACATTTTCCCCTCAAGGGTAATTACAGTATTAGAGCTGCCTTGATAAAAGAAAGAAATACTTTTTTTTTTTCCACAAGAGAAGAAAAGATGGATAAACGTTCCAGGTTTTGTCCAGGATGAGGGGATGCCAGCATCTTCGACTCATTACTTCCACATCAGTAGGTAAGTTACCGTAGTTTAACTGCTTTGAAACGTCTGCTCTACAAACGCCATCACAAACTATCCGACTTTACTTTGTTTTTTAGCCTCAATACCTTCAGAGAAATCGGTCTGCTGAATGCCAGGAGCTCGAACCAGAATCGAGAGCCAGTTGTCATGATTTCCAATTCCTTTAGTGTTTTCTTTTTTTTCTTTTCTTCCAAAGACTTCAGTTTTTCACAACATCTGTTCAGAGAAACAGTTAAAATGTCTGCGTCGGGGAGGTTCTAATTTAAAGTGCTGATGTTATCAAAGCTGTTTAAAGTCCAACAAAGCTCAGCCTTGAGCAAAATCCAACAACTTGACAGCAGTGATGTCCTGTAGCTATGACAACGAAACAAGAACAGTTCAGTAATGATGTTTGACCAAAATTTGACAAATGTTATGAGGGAAACTGTGTGAATATTAACTGTCTCTGCAAAATGTTTAATTTAAATGCTGCTATATTTTATCATTAAAGCATTCTAAGGGCTTTGCTCATATGAAATGTGAAAGTTTATTATCTGCTTGGAATTAAATGTAAATGTTTGAGTTACATTTTTTATTGTTATGGACCAGCTCATCTAAAATATATAGTGTTTAAAAGAATCATTTCAATTCAACTTCAATTCAAATGTATTTATATAGCTCAATATCACAAAAAAATTGCCCCATTGGGCTTCATGTCGGTAATTGTACAGAAGCAGAAGGTCAGTAATAAAGTATAAAAATTAGCTGATTGCTAAACTAAACAGACTAAATTAAACTGGTTATCCCTGTCTTTAGACCCTACTTTCCTATGAAGAAAAACGTATCTAACTCTACAAGTACATATTTGAATAGAGTTCAGCCAGATAGGACTGGGAGACAGGTGATGATATCCACAGCCAAGATGAGCCAGAGTCGAGGTCCACAGCCAAGATAAGCCAGACTTGAGGTCCACGGCCAAGATGAGCCAGAGTCGAGGTCCACGGCCAAGATGAGCCAGAGCTAAGGTCCACGGCCAAGATGAGCCAGAGTTGTGGTCCACGGCAAAGATGAGCCAGAGCTGAGGTCCACGGCCAAGATGAGCCCGAGCTGAGGTCCACAGCAAAGATGAGCCCAAGCTGAGGTCCACAGCAAAGATGAGCCAGAGTTGAGGTCCACGGCAAAGATTTACCAGAGTTGAGGTTCACAGCCAAGATGAGCCAGACTCGAGGTCCACGGCCAAGATGAGCCCGAGTCTAGGTCCACGGCCAAGATGAGCCAGAGCTAAGGTCCACGGCCAAGATGAGCCAGAGTTGTGATCCACGGCAAAGATGAGCCCGAGCTGAGGTCCACAGCAAAGATGAGCCCAAGCTGAGGTCCACAGCAAAGATGAGCCCGAGTTGAGGTCCACAACTAAGATGAGCCAGCGTCGAGGTCCACAGCCAAGATGAGCCAGACTCAAGGTCCACGGCCAAGATGAGCCAGACTCGAGGTCCACGGCCAAGATGAGCCAGAGCTAAGGTCCACGGCCAAGATGAGCCAGAGTTGTGGTCCACGGCAAAGATGAGCCAGAGTCGTGGTCCACGGCCAAGATGAGCCAGAGCTAAGATCCATGGCCAAGAATAGGAACACAGACGATCCACCAGGACTCTGAAATCTCTTGGAAGTGGGAAAGAAGCAACAACACGTGAATCACACAGCACCAAGCAGAAGCACAGAGAACTAAATACAAATAAAGAATAGAGGAGAGGTAAAGTAAATGAGAAAAGAGAACAGAACCCTAGAGCTGATGTGGATAATATTGATGATTAAATTTTTAGCGTATTGATACAACTAACGATCACACGATGAAACCTATTCCCTGATGGTTACTCTCGTTTTAATGAAGGCAACAGTTGTGTCATTGAAATATTTGTTTTCCTGTCAGACAGATTTTAGGGAGAATCATAAAACAAATCAGCTTAAGTATTTTCATCTAATTGAAAGCTCCAATCTTTGACAAAATGATTGGGATGCATCAATGAATAAATAAGGACCACTTTAATAAATGGAGTCCCTTTTCCCAAATGTTTTCATAACGTCTTCAGTGACTAGCACAGCATGCCAGAACACACCTTTGTAAAATATCTGGGTATTTTGCATCTTTCTTTCTTAGACTTTTCACCTCTTTTAAAGGAAACTACATCAAACACATTCTACACTATTTAGCATACTCTTTTATCATATTGGTTTATGAGGTGTTAGTTCCTACTGCTAATCCTTTGCTTACCACCTTGTAAGCTTGTAATGTTTTTTTTTTCATCCATATTTATGACTAAAGATGCCCCCCACAGAGCTGCATTCACTCCAGAACCTCACTAACAACTGTTCACAGAAATCCCCGGAATTTTGTGGAAGTCTCAAACATCCCACACCAATTTTTTTAATGCCTTTTTGTGGCAGTATTTAATTATCATTGCGCTTAAAGGTAAATTATGAACCTTATTATAGGGCAATAATGAAAAAGCATTGACTTCAAGGTGTTTCTTATTATGGATAATGCTGACCGTCGCTCCGCATAACTCAGCTCCTCCTGAAACGCCCGAAGATGATCGGCCACCAAAGTCACTGTAAATCTTCTGCTTTGCTGTGCAGTCATCTTTATTATATACCCTCATTGTAGTGCGCAACTAATTCATCACCATTTTAGATCAATAC
>NW_023418328.1:0-7180 GCF_002922805.2 Oryzias melastigma | reverse complement strand
TGTGTTTTAATGGGTAAATGGGACTGTGACTCTAAAGCGCTTTGGCGCCATTTACTATCTATCATCTCTCACGTTTCCATGGCTCTTCTAGCTCTGTCCAGGTAATACCAAAGCCTTCTGGGCTGCAGCACCTCCTCCCTGTTGGACATAACAATAACACCTTCCAGGTTTTATTCTCACCACGTCTAAACCCCCTCAACTGACTCTCCTTTATTTGGCGAGATACCATCTCTTTCCGAATGGCTTGGCTCTTCCAATTTTTATAGACCTTTACGTCGTCTTAGATCTCAGAAAACCCAACCCTTTATGGGATGGCTCTAAGCAAACAGAAATGCTAATGAGACACAACATAGTAGATAGAATCAACTCTGTGGGTACCGTAGGTCCAATAAATCCTGTTTTCAGTGTATCATACAACCTTTTGATGGTAATAGTTGGAATATGTTATGGCACTTTGTTCTCTGCTTGAGGTTCTCTTTAGTTTTATGTTGAGAATTCAATAGTAAAAAAAAAAAAAAAATGTAGTCAAATACCAGACAGACACCAGAGATTCCAGTCAGGAACTCCTTGTGGAGTGCTCTGGATGAAAAGTTGTAAGTTGGGTTAATGCTTTTCCTATCCACGAATCGAAGTGTCCTTGGGCACCATTTCACCTAGTGGTTAAAGGTGGACACACATGAATGTGTTCGTGAATGGGTGAATCGGGGAGTTACTGTTAAGACCCTTGAGCCTTAATCAAGGTGGATACAAGTCAATTACCGTTCAGTAAATGTCTTGTAATAGTGATAATTCAAATGGTGGCAGTCATGTAACCATTTACTAAACGTCTTTTAGGTTTCAAAGACTTCATAAGAGTTTCATGCTTTGTGTTTGCAGGCGAAGTTGCAAGTGTCAGAGCAAGAGATCCAGGAGATGATCAGACAGAGGACCAGGAAAATTGAAGAGATCAAGATGTCGATGACGGAAGTGGAGGTAAATCAACTAGACACACAAACACATGTACAACACAATACTGAGCTTGTAAGTCCTTTAGTCATCTGTTCTTCCTTGGCTGTTTGCCACATTCATGCTATCTCACTCTGACATCAGCTTTTTTTATTTTATAAATCACACAGAACATCAAGTTTGTAGCAATATGGAGCATTAAAAATAATTGTGTCCATTTTTGCATTTTTATACGTATTTTTACAAAACTTTGAACAATCTATTTATAGGAATTCTATATTTCAGTCGTCATGCTTAAAGATTGAAAGGACATTTTTTTCTAAAGGTATATCAAATATTACTTTACTTTAACGTGTCCTATACAGTAGCTGAGCAAAAATACGACTATGAAGCCTCTTATGTTAGACAAATTTTACCATTACAATAGGGGGGTTGTAGCTTCAGACACATGAGGAGTATGCTGGTATAAACCCCTTTCGTGTTTTTTTTAGGTTTTAATTTGAATATTTGTCTTTGTTTCTAAATGTTTTTGGTTTGTACATTGTTAAATGTAACATACCTAAAGGTCTTTTGTAATTTCTCAGTTTAAACCTGTTGGGATGCACTTTGTTGAACTGTCCACAAAGGGGAAAATGGTTGTTCCAAAAGTACTTCTTAGTTATTTTTGGGCTTGCGGGATGCAGGTTTGTTGTATTTTGTTTATTTGGTGATGGACGCTTTTAGTATAAACATGTAATTCTGATTAATGTGGGATTTTAAAGCTCTATAGCTATCTCCACATGGTTTCTATGACTCTAGATACCACGGCTGTTTAATAAAGTCATCTTCTCCTTAGATGGCGGTGGAGAAGGAGACGGCCGGCAGTGTGTGCATGTTCTCCATGCTAAGCTCTGCCATCGAGCGCTCCCAGGCAGAGCTGTTAGAGGTGATGGAAATCAACCGCAGGGCCGCAGAGCAACAGGCCGACGCCATGGTCAAGCAACTGGAAAAAGAGATAGAAGAACTCAAGACCAGAGACCGAGCCCTCGGCGAGCTGGCTCAGTCGGACGACCACGTGCACTGTGTGAAGGTAAGAGAACATCCAAGCCTTTGAGAGTTGCATCCAGAGGACCTTTTATTGATGTTCTTGTCTTCTCAGACGTTTCAGACCCTCTCCAGTCCTCCCCCCAGCAAAGACTGGTCTGGAGTGTCCCTGAATGTCGACCTGGGAACCTCGGCTGTGTACCGATCTCTGGCAACCATGGTGGCGAGATTCCAAGAGGAGCTACAGAAAGTCACCGAATCTGGTCAGAACTAAAGTAAACATTTGCCTGGACATCAACCACAGCAGTCTGAGGATGGCAGGATCATAATGATATTAAAATTTCACGATTTAAGGGTAGCAGTTTGGTTCTTAGTTCACTTAATCTCCGACAGTCATTTTTATGTACCAACAATTTCAAGGATTTATGTTCGACCTGTCAGAGAAAGACTCTATTCAACCCTTGTGCTATCTTATGATGACCCAAGACTTACACTGACGTGTTATCCGTCCCATGACAAAGGTGGACAGGATTCTATGGACACCAGGGAAAATCAAAAATCATTGAGGAAAAAAAAAAAAAAAAGTTCAGTGCACTGTCTTGTGGGGTCCAGATGACCCCCTATCCCAACATCAACATACCTAGGAGAGCACAAGGGTTACGATGTGTCCAGTCCTCTCTATGACCCTCTGTGAGCCTTGACAACCCAAAAACCCACAAACTTTTTGTATGGGTCAATTGCAGTCTACGTTCATGTGGCTAGGACTCAAGACTTGACCAAAAAAGTCTCACTGTCAGTCCTGAAACTTTCTGTTTTCGTTCAGGTTTTCCTGGTCCCCTGGTTGAACCAGTTCCAGTGCGAGCCCAGCCCAGTAAGTCTTCACTCTACAACTTGTATAGCTCTATTTGTTCTGCAGGAAAAAAAACAAAATTTTCCTTTTTCTGCAGGAGCGAAGAGGATCCAGGAGTATGCACGTAAGTTCCCTTTTATCTTTGCAGACTTACAACTCTCTTTACCGAAATATTAGACTTTTTTAATCTTTGCAATCGTTCTGAACAGTCCAACAACTTGTCCTTCAAAAAAAATGTATGCATTGTTCTGGTTTCCCATTAATTCCCATTGTTATAGTAAATAAACAGATTTAATTAAATATATAGAAGCATAGTGGTTCAGTGAAGCAATTTCTGATTGCTGCTTACCTAGTGTTCCTCCAGGTGGCAGCAGAGGAGCATAAATCCTCAGAAATTCCCCATTGACTTCCTCTTCCGCTTTGCCTCTGTTAAATAAATATAGAATACTGTTTGAGTTGGAGGTCCTAATGCAAAAACAGTGATGCATTATCAAAGACATCAATTAAAAAGTAAAGAACAGTTTTTCTAATGCAGTGGACGTAACCCTGGACTCCCACACGGCCCACCCCAGACTGGTGCTGTCAGAGGACCTGAAGATTGTGAGCGCTCATGTTCAATTATTAATCATCCGGATGGGATTCTGGTGTCATTTTGAGGGCATGCGTGGTTCAAACTGCAAGCGTCCCTGCAGGTGTGGTGTGGTGATCGACACCAGCATGTGGCAGAAAACCCAGAGAGGTTTGACCGGGTCGTCTGCGTCCTGGGACAACAGGCCATTTCCTCCGGGAAACATTACTGGGAGGTAAAAGTCTGTGAGATTCAAAACAAACTTTTAGGATTGAATTAATTTAGACTTTTCTACATCCGTCCTGATGGGAAGGGTTGTAGTAAAGTTCAGCGTTTGACAGCAAATCTGCCTCCTGTGCACAGGTGGAGGTGGGCGGGAAGACTGACTGGGATCTGGGCGTGGCACGGGAATCCATCAGCAGGAAGGGGAAGATAGACTACACCCCCAAAAATGGCTTCTGGTTCCTCAGTTTGAGAGACAAGTGAGTTTGTGTCATGGAGACACCCCAGTGTCATGTCAAATTTTCTAAATGTTGCAATATATTTAACAAGTCCAAATCAACCTCCAAATGGTTCAGGTTTACATAAACTAATTGTAAAGTCCTTGAAACTTTTTATTGCTGTGCCATTTGTTACATAATTTATATCTTTGTGTTTTCTGTTTCATCAGGAGTAAATATGCTTTTCGGACTGAACCTTCAACAAACGTCGATTTAAACCTTCGACCTCATAAGATTGGAATATTTGTGGACTATGAAAAGGGCCAGGTACAGAATGGAACAACTTTTAGTAATAGACCTGTGAACAGCAGCCATTTCCTTATTGCTGCGTCATTATTTACCGTGTGGATGATTTGTTTTTCTGCTCCACAGGTGTCTTTTTACAACGTTGATGCCAAAGTCCACATCTACACTTTCAATGACATTTTTACTGAGAACATTTACCCGTTCTTCAGTCCGTGCACCAACAAGGGAGGAAAGAATGACATGCCTCTAATAATTACACCGATCATGCTGACAGAATGAAAGGGAATTTTTTTAATGTACAAAACTGATATGTAAATATGTAAATTTTTATTAAAACAATTAAGCTTTTTGAATATATTTTTAAGTTTGATCCCAGCCTGAGTTATAGGCCATTTTCATTTGCTGTAATCACTTATGAAAGTAGTCATGGTGTCTGTAGCTTAAAATAAAAACACATTTGTACATAATTACTGTAAATATCCCAAAATGTTGGCTTGAACTTTATCCAATGCAAACAATTCACCAATTGCTTAAAGTCTTAACTAGTAGCTGGTATTATTTAACAAAAGAAGAAATAAACTAGGTTTACCAGAAGACTAATGTGAAAAGAGGCTAAACTTAATGCTAGCATAAGACCATCATAACTGAAATTTATTTTTTAATACTCTTGTTAGCATTACAATGGACTAAAACAGGAATAGAACCTCAGTATTAGCTTAACTGAAAAAAGTGCTTGTCAGGGTAAGATAAGGAGACTTGACTAATTACAAACATTTAGCTAGTCTTAGCATAAAGTTAGCATTGCTATGCTACAAAAAAAATCCTGGTCAAATAATGAGATAATAGGCTTGACTAGCTTACAGCTTAGGATAGTTTTGTAGTTTTGCTTAAAAAATGCTTTTAAGAGAACCATGCTTGACAATTAACAACTATAGCTATGCTAATATTAGCATCAAGTTAGCATTATTACATTTCTAAAAAATATTGATTCAGATTTGCCAACTTGGCTAGTTACAAATATATTATTGCTAGTATTGGCATAAGATCAGCATTATTATACTGCTAAAAACAGGCTTGACTAATAAAACATATCAATGCTGGTCTTAGTAAAAAGTTAGCATTATGAAGCTACTAAATATAAAAAGGCTAGTCAAAGATTGGAAGATCTGACTGATAACATACAGATCAATGCTCGTATTAGCACAGGGTTAGCATTAGGCTATCAAACAAATAATTTTAGTTCAAATTATTTAAAATACTTGAATAGAATATTAATAATAGTTTTGGCATAAAAAGATTATTACGCAACAAAAAAATACTCAAAGAATATGTTTAGAAGACTTTAGTGGTAATGATATTCATGCTAGTCATAGCATCAGGTTAGCATTATTACACTACTACAAAAAATAAACGTTTTCAAATAATTATGAGTAGACTAGACTAATACAAACATATTCATACTACTTTTAGCATAAGATTTCACCACAGAAAGAAATGCTAGTCGAAGAATTAGACAAAAAAAAAATACTGACAAATTAGTACAACACTGAAAATGCTAATCATAGCATCAAACTTGAAGAGGGATGTAAACAAGGACCGATGCTAGTTCTAGCAGAAGATGAACATCATCTCAACATTTGGAAATTTTATTTTGTTATATGTACACTTTTTTTTAATTGTGTGAATGCATTGAATGCATTCACACAATTGAGATTCTTCATTTACGTTTTCTTCCGTATGTTTTTTGACACGTAAAAACTCAAGTACACTTTATGCGATTTACAAAATCTTGGTATCAAAACGTTCAGCTCTTTAAGATCATTACTGCTTGTATTATTAGTAGTTGTGCACTTTACAGTTTTTGCGTAGTTACACAATTTGTGCGTCTTTTCAGCCCCATTATAACTAATAGGATTTTTTTTTACAAATTCCTGCAAATTACACACTTTATGCAATTTAAGCAATTTAAAACATTCAGCATGTCCAGAAATTCATGCTTGTACTTCCAGCATTGTTAAAATTCATGCAAGTTACACAAAATTACACAATTTAACACAACTTTACACAATTTTACACAAATTTGAGCAAACTTTAATCAAATTCAGCATTTTATGCAATTATACACATCCTGCATGTTCAGGAAATTCATGCTTTTACTACACATTCTTACAATTACACAAGTTACACAAATTTAACACAACTTTACACAACTACACAGTTTTACACAATTTGAGCAAATTTTAAGCAAATTCAGCATTTTATGCAATTTTACACATCCAGCATGTTCAGGAAATTCATGCCTTTACTTAAGCTTTTACACGGTTGTGTTCACAAATTTACACAAATTGTCTGTTTTTTCCACAAATTCTTACAACTTTTTGTGCAATTTCAGACCTATGCAATATGGGTATCAAACCGTTCAGCATGTTGAGAACATTATAACTAACTACGTTTTTTAAGCTAACTTTGAGTTTTGCTAACATATTAGCATAATTTTATCTTTTTTGGCTAATTTGACACTTTCTCCAGGCTTCTCTTTAAGGCTAATTCTTAGTTAAGCTACTTTCAGCAATTACTTCAGCAATTACAGTAAGTCCTTACAGCATCTTCAGCAAATGTTTGCAGCATATTCAGCGACAACATTCAGCAAAGATGCATTCACACATGCATTATCGCAGGTAATGCAACTTTTCTAGTTCCCTTTTGTGTTCTGCACTGTTTTACTCGATGCAAAAACATAGTTCTCCATTGTATTAAGCTGTTTACACATTTTGATACTGTTCTGTATGCTGGATGGATGCAACATTTAAAGGCACTAGTTGTGAAATTGCATGTACATAAATGATGTTGGTGAATAAAAATAGAAACAACACAAAGATTGGGTTTTTTGCAGTTTATTTCAATAGATAATTTATTAGTCCCACGAGTGGAAATTCACTAACACAGAGACCTCAGGCCCAGCCCAGTCAGAGGAGCAGTACCCGCACCACGCCAGGAGGGCCAACGCGAGGCCCCACCCCCGGAGAGCCCCCCCAACCCCACAAGAGT
>NW_023418327.1:0-7053 GCF_002922805.2 Oryzias melastigma | reverse complement strand
TGACACCTGTGTGTGTGTGTGTGTAACTATAGAGTGTGTGTGTAGACAAGCCCCGCCCATTCTAGTTTATCACTTAGTTCTGGTTGTTTTATGATGTTGCTTCCCTCTGTTGCCTCCCTCTTCTCCCCCCACCCCTCCCCCACCCTCTTCATTTTTTCTGTCCAGTCCAACAACAAAGAAAAATAAATAAAATAAAACATAATCAATATAAATAAAGTTTAGTATGAAATACAACAGGGGTTTATACTCAAAAAATCTCTGTTGTGACAGTAAAATCTGCCCAACACAAGAAGCTCTCAGCCCGCATCTGTTGGCTCAGCTGTTGGACAGGACAAGTTAAAAAAAAATAAAAAATAGATCTCTTTGATCCATCGTCCAATAAAGCGACGCTATCCAAACATCTTCCGTCATAATGCAAAATGACTGGGATGACTTTTAACATCACTCGATTTCCAGTTGCAGGTCGGTCCAGATACAGGGAATCAGACCCTGAATTGGTCAAACAGCTCTCTTCTTTTACTGCTGCCTCCTTGCTGGTCCTCTCTGACCGCAGATTTACCTCATGCAGGGCTAGGAGGTGTTTCCCTTGACAGATGCTGCATGGCTTCTTCAGAGTGCACTGAGCTGCTTGGTGAGTACGTGCAAGGCGCCAGCATCGTTTAGGGGCGGCCGTGGTGCAGTGGTAGGGCGGTCGACTCTTGATCAGAAGTGAGCGGGTTCGACTCCGCCTTGCCCGCTCATGTGTCGAAGTGTCCTTGGGCAAGACACTGAACCCCGAATTGCCTCTGGTGGGAGGTTGGCGCCAATGTTCGGCAGCGGAGCCACCACCAGTGTATGAATGTGTGTGTGAATGGGTGAATGGGTCTGTGACTGTGAAGCGCTTTGGGCCCTCGAAGGAGGGTAGAAAGCGCTATACAAGTATACGCCATTTACCATTTACCATCGTTTACTAGCTTGGATCCACTCTTTGAGCTGCTCTTTGGAGAGTTTGGCGACGTCACTACATTGACTGAAGTAGTGTTCAGTACTCTTGCAGTAGGCACAATATGCCTTTGCTGTGGGCTTCTTCTTTCCACTGTGTACAGTAGGTGCAGAGACAGACTCAGAAGGTTCACCAAGACCATGCAGGACAGTCACCATCTGTTTAGTAGAACGTCCATCAGCCCAAACCGGCTGTCTTTCCTTGCTGCTTCTCATACTCACTTGACTGTCAAAGCTAAGGCACCGAGACTCATAGCTGAGCCAATCTGATAAGTCCCACAGTGTGTGTGTTGTCCCAGATTGTTTAAACTGATGACAACGGAAGTCAGCCCTCTGCTCAGAAGCTTGATCAGAAGGCGAGCAACATGAGAACCACAGTTGAGCTCAATGTTCCCCTCTGGGTCCAAGGTTTTCAGTAGACCCACCAACGATTGTATCTGGAGGGAGAACCTTTGAAATGCTGCAGAATTTCTAGGACACTTGCAATCTTCTTTAAAGCTAGCTGGTGAGGCTGGCCAAATTTGTCATAGAGGGCCCTCATGGTGTTAGTATAGGGGGTGGGTGAATTCAGGCAAGCATCTATGATTAATTTAGCTTCTTCTAGTCTCAAGTGATCCACCATAATCTGGTACTTGAAGAGTTCTGTGGTCTCAGATGGAAGTAAGTTCTCCAAAGCAATCCGAAGTCTTGCAAACTCACTTGGATCTGGGTGACTGAACTTGGGTATTGTAGGTTTTGGGCCTCTATAGACTTGTTCTAAAATGTTTACTTGAGGATGGAGGTTGGAAGCGGGTGGGCTTTATCCTGGCCTTGTGGCTGCTGGCGGAGGTCCTGGGTTAAGGTGAGCTGGAACAGGATGAGAGATTGGGGATGAGTCCTGCACCTGAAGATAGGATATGCTCTTAGCATCAGCAGAAGAATGCATGGACTGGTGAGGCTTTGAGACAGGCATGGGTGGTTCCATGAATGCCATAGTTTGATTCATTTGATAGTAAGGGGGTGGAGCAGGAAATCCCTCATATCTCAACAGGTTGACATCGCTCATGCCTTTAGGCTGCTCCTCTTCTGGCTCAGGCCATGGTGGAGGATCAGGCCAATCCTCCTCCTCTTCTTCCTTTAGCTGCATTGAGAGGTGATGAGGTCTGGAAACTGCAGTACTAGCCCCATAGGTTTGATGTTTGCTCTGACTTGATGGTGAGCTGGTGCTCTGCTCCATATCCTCTCTCATTGAGCGAGCTACTCGAATTTGTTCTTTCATCTCGTTTCGAGCTTCATGTAGCTCCTTTAGGGTGGACTGGATGGTTTCTTGAGAATGCAACAGTTCAGCGTTCTCATCTTGGATTGCCCTTATATCTGGATAATAGGCAGGATCTCTGCTAGAACTCCATTGGTAGGGGGTAGGAGCTCTAGGTGTAACATCAGCGGCTAGGTTCTTACTCTGAGGGCGTCCTGGGGCTAGCTGAGGGGTCTCGCATTGAGCAGCATTCCCAAAACGGCCACAAAAGTAAGGCTGAGCTGCATTAAAGGGTCTGATGTAGGTTAAACTCTCCTGAGGTGGAAATGCAGGTTATTCTGAGGGTAGGTAGGGTGATTTCCAGGGTTGTAGGTCTTGGGGATAATCACTCTGGTAGTCTACCTCATAATCTTGAAATCTGGTGGGTCGACGGATGTGGTGCCTAGGACTCACGGCAGAATAATCCTCTTCGTCTGACTGCATCTTAAAGTCTGCCATCCGGCTCGAAGGACCATGTGTTGGGGAGGTGGGAATGACACCAGTTCGTTTAGGTTTGGCAGAGGACAAGATGCGGTGCGGGTCAGAGCACAGGAAGAAGAAGAAAGGCAACGTGTTCTTCAGCCACAACCATTTATTAGGAACTCAGGGTGTTCACAGTTTCTGAAATAATAATGAATGATGTGACTTAATATAATATGTAAAATAAATCAGATAAGAATACAAATAAATAAACATTTACAGCAAGAAAGGCATTTAAAAACAACTAATCGCCTCAGATTTAGGAAGAAACCAAAGTATATGAACTTCTAGTGCCCCCTGCTGGTTTCAAGTAAATTCCTACACTCACTCTCACGTGGCATGCGTGGGAAATATAACCTTCATGGAGGTTCAGTGAAGACTTTGACACTAAAGGAGCAATGGAAGGAGTCATTTTTGGCGAGAAAAGGTAACGTTTGTGTAGCTGCATTTCTGGGTTTTTTTCCTGAAGGAATCAAGCAGTTGCTAACTAGTTTTTACTCTGAAACACAAATTGTTTAAGAGAAACCTCCTAAAGGTTCAACTACAGCTCTCATGAATGTAGACATCAGTAGATATGACAACAATTATTCCGTCTTTTTGAGATTATCATGTCCATTGTTTTGTCCCATTTTTATTCTTTGATTTGTTGCTCAAGTAAAGACCTGTAGAGAGATTCACAGCAACAAATCTAACTTCAGAAGGTATGAAAATTCACACATCAAAATCCTTTTTTTTAATGTATTTATTCTTTACAACTACATTTCTTTACCACAGGAGGGAGTAATTTATCTGCAGAAATAAACACTATGTGAGAGGTTGCTGTTTCTCTGTAGGAGGGACTGTGACTCAGAGGGCTGTCCTTACTGTACAAGTAATGCTGATTGTATGCAATAGACTCGCATCAAAACGAGTTGAAACTCTGGCAATCTGGTTGTTATTTGGATCTCCAGCAGGATTTCATTTATGGCGATTCTAAAAATATTTGTCCTTGCTGTGGCCTTAAAAGGTATTTAAACATTGACTTAAAAATGAGTTTTGTCTCTTAAACATTAACAAGAAGTCTTTTTTTCTTGTCTCTAATGAAAGAACTGCTTTATTTTTAGGTTTAACTGAAGCAGCTGGGATTTTACCAGATGGTCCTTTGAATGGATCTGTTGGAGGATCAGTGATGTTCACAACATTTCTGACTGAAGCAGATGGACCATTTGCTGCAGTGAGCTGGACTTTTGATGGCAGGAATATAATAATACAGCACACCGCAACTAATAATTCAACTACCCCAGCCTATGAAGGCAGGATCACATTTTTTCCATCTACAGCATCTCTGGAGCTCAGAGATCTGACCCTGGAAGATGGAGGAGACTATAGTGTTAATGTTTTTGGTAGTGGAGTAGGAAGAATCAAACTGGACGTATACGGTAAACAGCCATTTTAATCACCCATTGATTCAAACATTAAATCATTTTGCTTTTACCAGCTGGGAGCTTTCTGTGTGGTTTGCATGTTCTCCTTGTGCATGTGTGGGTTTTCTCTGGGAACTCCTCCTGCAGTCCAAAAACATGCTTCACAGGTTAATTTTTATTTCCTCCCACAGTTCCAGTCTTCTCTGTGACAGTAACTCCTCAGACTGCAGACTTGGTTGAGTTCAGCTCTTTCAGTCTGACCTGCTCCTCCTCTGGTTCCTCGCTGTCCTTCATCTGGATGAACAGCAGCTCTGAGGTTACATCCAGTGACAGAGTTCAGATCACTGATGGAGGCTCCACTCTGACTGTAGTCGATGTGACTCGCTATGATGAACAATCATACAGATGTCGAGTGTTTAATCCTGTCAGTGAAGGCATCAGTGATCCAGTCAACATCTTAGTCAGCTGTGAGTTCTTCACCTTCATCGTCAGTTTCTCATTTGATGCACATGTGGACAGAGGCTTTATTTCCCTTTAAAAATAGAAAAGTTTCCGTTTTTTTTTTTTTTGTTGTTGTTTGTGATTTAACCATTATATTAGTAATCTATAGATTTTGTTTAGAAAGTTTTCAGGCAAAAATATTATATCAAAAAAGCTTAAAGTTAACAACCATAGAATTTGCAGGTCTTTTTAAAACTGAATTATTTTATTTGTTTTTCTTTGTACACTTAGATGGTCCAGAAAATACCAAAATGTCAGCATCTCCATCACAAGAGTTCTATGAGGAAGGGTCAGACATCAGTCTGAGCTGCNTTAATATTTATTAATGCAAATAAATCACACTTCCGTCTTCCGCTCCCCGTTGGGCGGTTCCACGGGTTCACAGCATGCCCTATTTTCTGACAAAGCACACTATTATCATACTTACACCATGATCAGAATAGATATTCAATTGATTTTTAGCACTTTATTCTAGTTATTTTGTTGGTTTATATCAATTTACCACAAAAAAATGACTATTTTATTTGTAGTGCGCAGTGTCACAGTAACGTGACAGCAGTTGAGCAACTAAATTATGATCTTTTATTTGCTTTTCTTTGTACAACCAGATGGTCCAGAAAATACCAAAATGTCAGCGTCTCCATCCCAAGAGTTCTATGAGGAAGGGTCAGACATCAGTCTGAGCTGCTCGGCTGATTCTAGACCTTCTGCCCAGTTTACATGGTTTGTGAATGGGACTAAACTTCCTGATTCTGGACCAGAACTCACACTGAGGAACATACAGTTCAGTCAGAGAGGAGATTACAGCTGTCAGGCCTTCAACAGCAAAACTCTGACAAATGAAATATCTCCATCTATTTTGATCTCTGTTCTACGTAAGTTTAAACGATTATTTTTACGGTGACTTGTTTGTCACCCCATTAGTTTCATGTTTATAACATTTAAGTTGTGATTTCACTTATTTTGTCTTAGGGGATATTTGTTCACAGACTAATGGTCCTCATGTTTCTTCATACTGTATACAACAGAAATCCATTTTATATAGGGTTTGTAGATATATCTACAAAAACTTGCTTTATATAAGAAAAAAAATTGCTTTACGAATTTTTATCACCAGAGTGTCAACAGAACAGATCTCTGTCACAGTAACCCTTCTCTTTTCCCTTTCACCCTTATCTCCCATCTCTAAAATCACACTCTCTCTTCTTCTTCTCTTTTTTTCCATCCACTCCAACGAGCAATCCATTCAAACAAACATAAATATATNTTTCCCTTTCACCCTTATCTCCCATCCCTAAAATCACACTCTCTCTTCTTCTTCTCTTTTTTTCAATCCACTCCTACGAGCAATCCATTCAAACAAACATAAATATATAAAAAGTTTAGCCTGAAATAGAGCTAGTAAAATTCAACAGAAAGTACTCGAACAAAGGTATCAGAGAAGTGTTTAAGATACTCTTTTGACTGAAGTAGCTGGAATTTTACCTTTCAATGGAGCTGTAGGAGGACCTGTGATGTTCACAAGATGTTTGACTGAAGCCTGGAATTTTAATGTCACGATTCTTATAATCAGCTACCAACCAGGTTTAAGTTTGATCCCCCAGCCTATCAGGACAGAATCACATTTTTTCCATCTACAGCATCTCTGGAGCTCAGAGACCTGACCCTGGATGATGGAGGAGAGTATAGTGTTACTGTTTTTCCAGACATAGGAGGAATAATCAAGCTGGAGTTTTCTATATCTTTGATGCTGATGTGTATCTAGTTTATCTAAATATCTACAACAGTTGTTCACAAGTTGCATATATTTTTCATTTCAGACACTACTGGGTTTTTATATATGTTTCCGACATATTCTTCCCAAAAAAGACACTAGGTCTGAATTTGTTGATTTACATTTTAAGATGAAGCTAAATTAGTCCTGCTCTTTATTTGATTCT
Organism: Oryzias melastigma; assembly: GCF_002922805.2. Taxonomy (NCBI): domain Eukaryota; kingdom Metazoa; phylum Chordata; class Actinopteri; order Beloniformes; family Adrianichthyidae; genus Oryzias; species Oryzias melastigma. The sequence goes on along the minus strand of NW_023418327.1, from coordinate 475 downwards.
GTCTTAATAACTTTGGGAGAATGTTTAGTTATATATTACCAAATAACTTCATTTGATTCAAACACATGAACAAAAACATAACCTTTCAACAAATTCTATTGTCTTTTTATTCATTTTTCTCAAGGATTGTTTCCATGAAGCCATTCTGAATTTCTCCCACAGTTCCAGTTTCCTCCTGATTAGATCCCTTTCATGTTCACAACAGTAATTGTAATTTTACTTGTTCTGTCCTTGTGGTTGTTTTGTTTACAGACTGAAGTTATTCTTATGTGTGTATATTAAAAAAGACAAAAAAAAAAACATACATAATAGATCTAAGGATAATTTTTTGTTTTAAAAAATTGTGATTTTGATCACCAGAAAAAATCTCTGGAGTTTCCATCAAAGCATCAACAGAACTGTTCATTGAGGGGAGCTCTGTCACCTTAATCTGTGAGGCCTCTGGATCTTCACCCAGCAGAACATGGAAGAAGGA
>NW_023418326.1:6404-7103 GCF_002922805.2 Oryzias melastigma | reverse complement strand
AATAAAGTGCCTTATAAGTTTACACCATTTAGCATTTTATTACTTAAAGGAGCCTCTGCACTAGCTCAGTTAGTGCAGAGGCTCCTTGAAGTTAGTGTACAAAAAAAAACTTGATAATAGAAAGACTTTAGCGAAATTCTTTTTAAAGTGAGATAAAGACAAAAATACAAAATTTTTTTTTTTTTTTTACAAGGCAGTAATGTTTTCTTTTTTTCTTTTCTTCTTCAACAGGTTGTGCAGTCATGTTGTGGTTGGTATGGGTATATCTCCTGTATTTACAGAGTGGAGCTCTTGGTTTTGGTATAAACCCATTTTCTGGAGACTCTTTTAATCATCAAACAATCACTGAGCGAGCACTCCTGAATGTTACAGCTCAGGTCTGCAGAGCTGTGGCTCTGGCTGAAGGGAAGGACTTCACTTTTCCTGTAAGATTATAAAACTGTGTTGAAATCCAAACCTTGTTTATTATTATGATGTCTTCAGCATGAACTATAACCAGAAATATAAATATGTGTGTTCCAGGCACAACCTTTCACTGCCAAGTCCATTGCTAATGCATGTGAAGCTCCAAAGTCGTACAAGTTTTTCCTTCCCAACATCTTATTCATCCAAAGCATGAATGCGGCTGTAGATTTACGTCGACTCTTTGAAGCCCGTTACCACTGTGATGATGAGCTTTTAAGAGAAGGACAGAGGCTC
>NW_023418326.1:3873-5268 GCF_002922805.2 Oryzias melastigma | reverse complement strand
AGGAGCTTCTGGAGACAGAGAATTCCTTCAGTATTAAAACTCTTATATAGTTTTGTCAAACTTAACAACTTAAAACATTTCCAAAATCCATATTTTTACTTTTAATCCCTCAGGTTGATGGGAATCTCAAAGGGATCAAGTAAGGCTCTTTGTTTTGTGGTGGACACAACAGGAAGTATGGGTGACGACATTGCAGCTGTACGAACCGTCACTTCTACTATAATTGATAGTAAGGTTGGAACAGAGGATGAACCTTCACTCTACATTCTTGTACCTTTCAATGATCCAGGTATGTTCCTAGAACTTCAACTGAAAATCCTGTACAAGAATTCACAAGTTCTGAATTATTGTTTTTACATGAACCAGTATACTTCCCTTTTCAAAAATGAAAAGAACATTTTGTGTCTTTTCTCTCATGTGAATCACAGATTTCGGGCCTCTGATAAAGACCACAAATGCAGATGTGTTTAAAGGTTATATCAATTCATTAACTCCATCCGGAGGTGGAGATTTTCCAGAAATGAGTCTGTCAGGACTTCAGGTTTTATGTGTTCAATATTACTTTAGCATATTAAGCTTTTGATATTCTACAAGTTACAACTTATGTTTTTACTTTTTTCAGCTGGCTCTAACTGGCTCTCCTCCTAATTCTGAGATCTTCCTCTTCACTGATGCAACTGCCAAAGATGAATCTCTGAAGAACACAGTGATTGCACTCATAGAGCAGACCAAGACAGTTGTGAGTACTTCCATGCAAATGTAAAATGTACCAGCATGCTGTTAAAAAAGATTTAATGCATTGTTTTTCAAATGCCACCAACACAAATAATTTTGTGAAAAAAACAAAACTAACTAGGTATTCTGTTTGAATTAGCATTGAGATGATCTTTTTGTTGAAGAAATATCAAAGGATACATGAAGGAAGATGGCACTTCCCTTAACTCTTCAATATAAAAGTGATTCTAGCATGCCTTTCAACTTAAAAGCACAATCATTGCTTTGACACATCACTTGTTTGTCCTAACACCTACTCAGAATCCATTGATGCTTTGTGTTTTTCCCGTTTGAGAACATTTTGTGTGAAACAAGAGTGTAAATAAACTCAAATGGAACTCATGCAAACTTAAGTTGGTGGTCATCATCAAAGGTCAACCTTATTTTTTAGTTTCAATATTTTGCAATCTTTCAGGTGAACTTCATGCTTACCGGCGTACTAGGGTCACGCCGTCGCAGACAAGCTGATGGGAGCCAACAGCAACAGCAAAGCCAGCGGATGGTGAGAGCAGATTCTCAGCTGTACAGAGATCTGGCTCAGGCTTCAGGAGGACAAGCTATTCAAGTTTCCAAAAATCAGCTGCTCCAGGCCACCAGCATAATCACAGAGTCCACAAGCTC